>NW_028296411.1:0-47500 GCF_964197995.2 Scardinius erythrophthalmus
AATGCACTAAAACTCGAGTTAACTAATTACACTTGCAGAAACTGACTGCCTTAAATTGACCAACTGTCATTTAAATGTATTAACTAAAATGTATAATGCATTAATAATGTGAGCAAAGTATTACTGTGAACTTATTTCATTTGAAACCACTAAAACAATATTGTAAATAAAAATATTTCCACTGGACCAGCAACTACACAGTCACCGCCTGTTAAATAAAGCAACATGCAGCAAATCATCAATGTTTGTAGATCTTCTCCTGGACTGAAGCACAGGCTCTACTCTTCTGCACAATGGTGACCCAAAAAATACATTTTACAGTAAACTACTGGCAACAGTGTTGCCAGTATAAACCTGTTTTATAACTTACAGTTTATTACTGTTAAAATACATTTTGTGGGTGTGTCTTTTTTATCTCACACAGTTAACCCTTTCAACCCCACAGGGAAATCCACACTACGAGTAAAAAGTAACGATGCAGTGAGATAATTAAGGGAATATGTAAGTGATTGTAAGCAGAATCACTGAAGAAAAGAGAAACACAAGAACAGAAAATAGAGAAACACAATAACTACGACTGACTTCCAGCCATTACACATTATTACACTTATATTACACTTATTATTACACAAGTCACACTTGCGCACACACAGTTTATGAATGACTGCAGTTATAATGATTATGATGACAAAATCATCATATTGCCTGTTCATTCACTAAGGAATTCATTCTCACTTATTCAGAGTTTAATCCTCAATCAAAAGTGTTACATTACCACCACTGTGAAAACGCAGCAATAAATTACAATGACTCTTTTTTTTTAACACATGATGCATAACCAGAGAAACAGAGCTACACTGTGTTTTAGAAACACCGAGATATCACAATTTAGCACATGAATCTCAACAATGGTAGCAATATTTCTTTTTTATTAGGGGTTCAAGCACGAAGTGCTGAAACCCTATTGTAATTGTACTGATTTTTATTAGGGGTTCAAGCACGAAGTGCTGAAACCCTATTGTAATTGTGCTGATTTTTATTATTATTATTAGGGGTTCAAGCACGAAGTGCTGAAACCCTATTGTAATTGTGCTGATTTTTATTATTATTATTATTATTATTATTCTGCCGTAAAACGCATCGTGCAGCCCAAACCGTAAGAGCTGGAACTTTGAAACTTTGACAGATGGTAGTACAAAAATCGAGGAAAGGTTCAGAGATTATGACCCCGATTGGCCCATAGGTGGCGCTATAACAACCAAAAGCGCGAACCTGCTCATAACTCCTAGACCGTATGTCGTAGACTCAAGTGTCTTATATCATTGGAAAGCTGGACGCCTGACGAACAAAACGTATATCTCCGATTTCATTTCCGCCATGATAGATTTTCCGCCATTTTGAATTTTGTCAAAAATCTACTTTTGCGAACTAGTCCCTGGTTTTTTGCCCGATTGGAACCAAACTAGTGCAGAAATGTTCTCTGGAGACTGAATATCAATAATTATCGAAAAAAAGTGGAAATTTCGATTCACGGTCGCTAAGGGGCGCCAAAACGTACGTTGTGGGAGGGGCCTATTTTACTAAAATGGCTATAACTCCCGATGTAAATGAGGTATCTTCACCAAACTTGGTACACATGTGTATGAGCTTACTCTGGGGTCACAGTAAAAAAATCGCGACGATTGGCCTCATGGTGGCGCTATAAAATGAAAAAAACATAAAACAGGCTATAACCACCTGACCGTTAGTTCGATTGACTTGAAAATTGGTATGCAGTGTCTTGGTCCAAGGTGCCATGTATGTGTATGAGGACATTGGCGTATCTCAAAAAACATGGCCGCCATTGGCCAACGAAGTTTGAGCACCTATTAGACAAGGTTAACGGAGGCCGATCGGAACGAAACTCAATGGGCATGTTCGGCTCATGGCCCTAAAGGTCTGTAAGAATTTTGAAAGAAATCGGCCACTAGTTGGCGCTAACGAGTTTTACGGCTCTGTAATCACGTGGTGTTACAAATATCCACACAATATGCATATCATTTGATAGATCTCCTCATCCTGAACAACTTTGCCTCAAGAACCATTGCTGTCAATCAAACTGTTCATTAATTATTCATTAATATGTTAAAAACCTACTTTTGCGAACTAGTCCTAGGTTTTTTGCCCGATCGGAACCAGACCAGTCTAGGACAATTCTCTGGACTCTCTAGATCAATAATTATCAAAAAAAAGTTGAACTTTTGCATTTGGATGGCTGTAATAGGGTAATTTATAAAATGGGCGTGTCAAAATACATTAAAAAGCCTATAAATCCTAAATAAAAACTCAGAACTTCACAAAAATTGGTAAGCATATGTGACATAACATCATTAACAAGCATGAAAAATTCTATGGAGATCGGACGATAGGTGGCGCTATAACTGTTAAAAAGCTTTAAAATCATATATTTCCTATGGTAAACTGCCTGTATTGGCTGTAAATGGTCTTTTCCATCTCTGATCATATAATTTTCATATCATAATGTTCAAAACTAGTGCAATACAATTCTCTGGACTCACTAGATCAATAATTGTCAGAAAAAGTTGAACTACTTCATTTGGATAGCTATAATAGGTTCACTTCAAAATCTGGCCTTTACCAAGTGTCCCCGAAAGCCTATATCTCTTTAATCAATGCTCAGACCTTCTTAAAAACAAGTCAGAACGTGTGAAATATCACCCTGAACAAGCATGAAAATTTTCAGACAGATCGGACAAAATTTGCCTCTATAACAGTTAAAAAGGTGAAAATGATATGAATTAATGGCATGTTAAGCCAATAAGTGGTATTTTACTGCCCCCTGCTGTTTAAAATAGTCATTTTCTCATATTGGTATTGGTATCAGCCATGGTAAATCATGATAAATGATGGTGTGTGTGTGTGTGTGTGTGTGTGTGTGTGTGTGTGTGTGTGTGTGTGTGTGTGTGTGTGTGTGTGTGTGTGTGTGTGTGTGTGTGTGTGTGTGGTACAAATATAACAAAGGTTTTATTTTCCAACATGAAAACAAACATAACAGAGTGCTAGTGCACAAACAATAACCGACAATGATAATGGATGAGAGGGGAACTTAAATACACAGATCAAGACAAGGACAACAGGTGACGGTTATGATGATGAGGAGCAGGTGATGACGAGGAGGGTGATGAGGAGCAGGTGCAGGTGATGACGACAGATGGTGAATGTGATGAAGACAAAAGGTGAATGTGATGAAGGTGAATGTGACACCAATATCACTGAAACATTTGTGTGTGTGTGTGTGTGTGTGTGTGTGTGTGTGTGTGTGTGTGTAGCATTATTGTGTGTAGCATATGTAGCAAGTATGCATTATTGAGTTAACATGGAAACACTGGTTTGCTTTAGTGCAGAAAACTGGTCAAAATCATGAGGTTTAAAGTGAAAGTGAGCCAATAAGTGGTCTTCTACTGCCCTCTGCTGGCCATTCTACTTATTAATTAAATTTTTCCACATGTGCTTGCATTTATACTTGAATACACACTAAAAATCACTTATATAGCAATAACTATTATAACAATCATATTTTGTCAGTGTTAATCACTTTATTTGCACTGACACTTCAAATAATTGCTAGTAATGTGGTAAATCATGGTAAATCATGGTTAACTATGCTGTGTGTGTGTGTGTGTGTGTGTGTGTGTGTAAGCATGCATTGAGTTAACATGGATAAACTGGTTTGCTTTAGTGCAGAAAACTGGTTTAAAGTGAAAGTGAGCCAATAAGTGGTCTTCTACTGCCCTCTGCTGGCCATTCTACTTATTAATGAAATATTTCAAAATGTGCTTGCATTCATACTTGAATACACACTAAAAAAATCACTTATATAGCAATAACTATTATAACACAATCATATTTTGTCAGTGTTAACCACTTTATTTGCACTGACACTTCAAATAATTGCTAGTAATGTGATAAATCAGGCTAGAAACATGGTAAATCAAAGTAAATAATCCTAGATTGTCGTTTATCTCCTGGTAAATAATACTAGAACGTGGTATATCATGGTAAATCATGGTTAACTATGCTGTGTGTGTATGTGTGTGTGTGTGTGTGTGTGTGTGTGTGTGTGTGTGTGTGTGTGTGTTTGTGTGTGTGTGTGTGTGTGTGTGTGTGTGTGTGTGTGTGTGTGTGTGTGTGTGTGTGTGTGTGTGTGTGTGTGTGTGTGTAAGCATGCATTGAGTTAACATGGAAAAACTGGTTTGCTTTAGTGCAGAAAACTGGTTTAAAGTGAAAGTGAGCCAATAAGTGGTCTTCTACTGTCTACTTAATAATGAAATATTTTACATGTGCTTTTGCATTCATACTTGGACACACACTAAAAATCACGTATATAACTAACTATTATAACACAATAATATTTTGTCAGTGTTCATCACCTCATTTGCACTGACACTTCACATATTTGCTAGTAATGTGGTTAATCATGCTAGAAACATTGTAAATCATAGTAAATAATACTGAAATGAGGTGTATCAAGGTAAATCATGCTAGAATCCTAATAAATCATTCTGGAACATGGTATATGATAGTAAATCATGCTAGAATCATATTAAATAATTCTAGAATGTGGCAAATCGTTGTGGGAGGAGCCTATTTTACTCAAATGGCTATAACTCAAGAAGTAAATGAGATATCTTCACCAAACTCAGTACACATGTGTATGGGTTCAATTTGAGGTCACAGTAAACAATTCTATGGAGATCGGAGCATAGGTGGCGCTATAACTGTTAAAAAGCTTTAAAACCATATATATCCCATGGCAAATTGCCTGTATTGGCTGTAAATGGTCTTTTCCATCTATTATGTCAGTGGTTACATGCTTGCTAAATAAATCTTAATAACTTTTGATGCTTTTGTGCTTAAATGCCTTAAAGGCCTTAACTGCTTGAACCCCGATAAATGCTGCTTGCAGCTTTAATTATTATTATTATTCTGCCGTAAAACGCATCGTGCAGCCCAAACCGTAAGGGCTAGAGCTTTGAAACTTTGCCATATGGTAGTACAAAAATCGAGGAGAGGTTATCAAATTATGACCCCGATTGGCCCATAGGTGGCGCTATAGCAACCAAAAGCGCGAAACTGCTCATAACTCCTAGACCGTAAGTCATAGACTCAAGTGTCTTATATCATTGGAAAGCTGGACGCCTGACGAACAAAACGTATATCTCCGATTTTATTTCCGCCATGATAGATTTTCCGCCATTTTGAATTTTGTCGAAAATCTACTTTTGCGAACTAGTCCCTGGTTTTTTGCCCGATCGGAACCAAACTAGTGCAGAATTGTTCTCTGGAGTCTGAATATCAATAATTATCAAAAAAAAGTTGAAATTTCGATTCACGGTCGCTAGGGGGTGCAAAATTAACATTGTGGGAGGAGCCTATTTTACTAAAATGGCTATAACTCCAGAAGTAAAAGAGGTATTTTAACCAAACCTGGTACACATGTGTAAGATGTCAATATGAGGTCACGGTAAAAAAATCGCGGCGATTGGCCACATGGTGGCGCTATAACATGAAAAAAACATAAAACAGGCTATAACCACCTGACCGTTAGTCCGATTGACTTGAAAATTGGTATGCAGTGTCTTGGTCCAAGGTGCCATGTATGTCTATGAGGACATTGGTGTATCTCAAAAAACATGGCCGCCATCGGCCAATGAAGTTTGAGCACCTATTAGACAAGGTTAACGGAGGCCTATCGGAACGAAACTCGGTGGGCATGTTCGACTCATGGCCCTAGAGGTCTGTAAGAATTTTAAAAGAAATCGGCCACTAGTTGGCGCTAACGAGTTTTATGGCTCTGTAATCACGTGGTGTTACACTTATTGTCACAAAATGCATACCATTTGATAGATCTCCTCTTGTTGAACAACTTTGCCTCAAGAACCATTGCTGTCAATCAAACCGTTCATTAAATATTCGTAATTATGTTAAAAAACTACTTTTGCGAACTAGTCCTAGGTTTTTCGCCCGATCAGAACCAAACGAGTCTAGGACAATTCTATGGACTCTCAAGATCAATAATTATCAAAAAAAAGTTGAACTTTTGCATTTTTCGCATGGGTATATTGGGTCATAAAGAAAATGGGCGTGGCAAAATGCACTCAAAAGCCTATAAATCCTAAACGAAAACTCAGAACTTCACGAAAATTGGTGAGCTTATGTGCCATAACATCATTAACAAGCATGCAAAATTTCATGGAGATCGGACTATAGATGGTGCTATAACTGTTAAAAAGCTTTAAAAAACACATATTTCCTATGGTAAATTGCCTGTATTGGCTGTAAATGGACTTTTCCATCTATTATTTCAGTGGTTAAAAGCTTTCTAAATAAATCTTAATGTCTTAAATGCTTATGTGCTTAAAGGCCTTAAATGCTTGAACCCCGATAAATGCTGCTTGCAGCTTTAATTATTAGGGGTTCAAGCACGAAGTGCTGAAACCCTATTGTAATTGTGCTGATTTTTATTATTATTATTATTATTATTATTCTGCCGTAAAACGCATCGTGCAGCCCAAACCGTAAGAGCTGGAACTTTGAAACTTTGACAGATGGTAGTACAAAAATCGAGGAAAGGTTCAGAGATTATGACCCCGATTGGCCCATAGGTGGCGCTATAACAACCAAAAGCGCGAAACTGCTCATAACTCCTAGACCGTATGGCGTAGACTCAAGTGTCTTATATCATTGGAAAGCTGGATGCCTGACGAACAAAACGTATATCTCCGATTTCATTTCCGTCATGATAGATTTTCCGCCATTTTGAATTTTGTCAAAAATCTACTTTTGCGAACTAGTCCCTGGTTTTTTGCCCGATTGGAACCAAACTAGTGCAGAAATGTTCTCTGGAGACTGAATATCAATAATTATCGAAAAAAAGTGGAAATTTCGATTCACGGTCACTAAGGGGCGCCAAAACGTACGTTGTGGGAGGGGCCTATTTTACTAAAATGGCTATAACTCCCGATGTAAATGAGGTATCTTCACCAAACTTGGTACACATGTGTATGAGCTTACTCTGGGGTCACAGTAAAAAAATCGCGACGATTGGCCTCATGGTGGCGCTATAAAATGAAAAAAACATAAAACAGGCTATAACCACCTGACCGTTAGTCCGATTGACTTGAAAATTGGTATGCAGTGTCTTGGTCCAAGGTGCCATGTATGTGTATGAGGACATTGGCGTATCTCAAAAAACATGGCCGCCATCGGCCAACGAAGTTTGAGCACCTATTAGACAAGGTTAACGGAGGCCGATCGGAACGAAACTCAATGGGCATGTTCGGCTCATGGCCCTAAAGGTCTGTAAGAATTTTGAAAGAAATCGGCCACTAGTTGGCGCTAACGAGTTTTACGGCTCTGTAATCACGTGGTGTTACAAATATCCACACAATATGCATATCATTTGATAGATCTCCTCATCCTGAACAACTTTGCCTCAAGAACCATTGCTGTCAATCAAACTGTTCATTAATTATTCATTAATATGTTAAAAACCTACTTTTGCGAACTAGTCCTAGGTTTTTTGCCCGATCGGAACCAGACCAGTGTAGGACAATTCTCTGGACTCTCTAGATCAATAATTATCAAAAAAAAGTTGAACTTTTGCATTTGGATGGCTGTAATAGGGTCATTTATAAAACGGGCGTGTCAAAATACATTAAAAAGCCTATAAATCCTAAATAAAAACTCAGAACTTCACAAAAATTGGTCAGCATATGTGACATAACATCATTAACAAGCATGAAAAATTCTATGGAGATCGGACGATAGTTGGCGCTATAACTGTTAAAACGCTTTAAAACCATATATTTCCTATGGTAAATTGCCTGTATTTGCTGTAAATGATGTCTTCTATCTTTTATCATATAATGTTCATATCATAATGTTCAAAACCAGTGCAGCACAATTCTCTGAACTCTCTAGATCAATAATTATCAGAAAAAAAGTTTAACTTCTTCAAAAGGTGATTTTATATGAATATAATGACATATTAAGCCAATAAGTGGTATTTTACTGCCCCCTGCTGTCATTTCATCATACTACTCCCTAATATTGTTATAAAATTCATATTTAGACTTTTTAAAATCATTATTTTAACATTTACAATCACATTTTGTCAAAACTCATCTATTGAGTATTACTATTGACAATTGTGTTACACTGAGATATGGAAATGGACGAAAGTAAATGAATGAAATGAAACGAAAGTATAACGGCATTTAAGCCACGCCCCCGAATACAAATCCATTCATAACTCGAAAACGGAAAGTCGTTGCGCGCTCAAATTTTGATGGTGAGGACCTCTCCGGGCTCTTGATCGAAACGTGTCGTCGCGGGCCTCGGGAGCGCGCCCCCCGCGCATCGCGAATCCGCGGGACCCCCGATTTTGAACGGCCATTACTCCCGACCCAGACCACCCCGAACATTGTGTGAGAGCTCGTTGGAAAGGGCGCGTCCTTGGCTAGCTTCAATTCAAATGTGGTGTTATTTGCCCTGGGCATTCCAGAGATAATAGCCCGAACAGATATGCCTTATAACAGTCATAACTCCCAGCCCCAATCGCCCAAAAACACATTGATGGTCTCATTCAACAGGGCTCCTCAAGCACTATCTATGCTCTGAGTTTCAGAATTTTTCGCCTTTTGGTTCCTGAGATATAAGTAAAAAAACAAATTCCCATTCATTCAAACACTTCAACTGTAAAATGTAAGCTATAATACCACTGTTGTCCACTAGAGGGAGCAGCAGGATTACGCATGATCTTTTAATTCGCTTCAGTATTGGAAATAAACAAATGCTTTAAGAAGCAATCTTTTTTATTATGATGTTTTTTTTATTATTATGATATTTGTATATATATTTTTTTTTTTTATTATGATTATGAACGGTTTGATTGACATTAGTGATTCTTGAGGCAAAGTTGTTCAAGATGAGGAGATGAAGATATTTTCACAATATCACATCCTAAAAACATTGAAAACATATTTGTCTTTGTGTGTGTGTGTGTGTGTGTGTGTGTGTGTGTGTGTGTGTGTGTGTGTGTGTGTGTGTGTGTGGGTTTGTGTGTGTGTCTGTGTGTGTGTAAGCATGCTTAATGGAAAGAACATGAAGAAACTGCTTTGTTTTACTGGTGGATAAAAAAGTATTTCAAATGAAAGTGAGTCAATTAGTGGTCTTCTACTGCCCTCTGCAGGACATTCTACTTAATAAAATATTTTCATCTGTGCTTTTGCATTAGTTTTTGGACTATATCAAATTACTTGCATGAAAATCACCTATTATAACACAGTCATGTTTTGTCAAAGTTTATCACTTCATTTTTACTGAGCTCTCAGTTTGAACAATTCTGCCTCTCAGTGATTAATTTGAAATCTGAAAATGGTGTTATACAGAGGAGATTTGCAATTATCATTTTGTTACCTATCTTTTATTTTAAATATCTCCATCTACAACAAAATGTGTGTGCATGTGTGTGTTCAAGCATGGTTAGTGTATTAAGTATTATTGTTTAAGTATTATTGTTTTCATTTACATTTTAACCACCAGAAGAAGAACACTCATTGGTTCATTCTGCTCACTAAAATATTATTTTTAATTTTTTTTTCCATTTGAAATATTGTTTAAACTTAATAAAATCATTAAAATAACATTTCAAATCATATTTTGTCTGTTTATAAATCCCACAGACTCACATTGGCTGCAATACTAATGTTTTTGTAAAACACAGACCTGATAGTCTAATCTGTGTGTATTGTGCATATATTATTGATATTATTACTATTGCAAATCATGTTATTGTAACTCATATCTTAATAGAATATTATTTGTAATTTTAATTCTTTATTTCTTAAGTGTTTTTTTTTATGATTACTACAGATATTATCACCAAAGATATCAACTACACCTTCACTTTTAGTATTGACACGCTGCACACACAGCACAATCACACACTCACTAATGCATTCAAATAAATGTAATCTTACTGTGCTACTTTATTTGTACATGATTAGAATGAACAGAAATCTAAGACTATTTTTCTTCTTTTGTTAAAGCCATTTCAGACTCCAAGTAAGCATTATATTACTAATCATCTATTTTACAGGTGCCATACAATTGAAAACTGTATTTATCTTGGCATAGTTGAATGATAAGAGTTCTGGACATGGAACTGACATACCGTGAGCCTCAAACACCATTGTTTCCTCCTTCTTGTGTAAATCTCCTGTTTGCAAAAGACCGCTGAAAAATGAGTGAATCCCACCATAACACCGACTGTGACGT
Organism: Scardinius erythrophthalmus; assembly: GCF_964197995.2. Taxonomy (NCBI): domain Eukaryota; kingdom Metazoa; phylum Chordata; class Actinopteri; order Cypriniformes; family Leuciscidae; genus Scardinius; species Scardinius erythrophthalmus. Next base: position 10,342 of record NW_028296411.1, read on the forward strand.
TGGAGTCAGGATCATTAATATTTATACCCCCCAAATTTGCATTTTCCAGTCCATGTTCTAGGCCAGGCAGTGTTAATGTGGACCTGCACAGCCGAATCATCAGAAGATCTGCAGGTATTGTGAAGAAGCAAGCAAGGACAATAGTGAAAATGGCAGATCATGGATATAAATGTTATGTCTGAGGCTGTGCTGTGGATTTGAGAACTTTTCATTCCCTTCCCACAAAACTGTCAACAGGCATGGTTGATGTTTACAACAGGATACCTCACCATTTTAATTCAAAGCTGTTAGTTTGCTCTTAACGGAGGCCGATCAGAACGAAACTCGATGGGCATGTTCGACTCGTGGCCCTAGAGGTCTGTAAGAATTTTGAAAAATCAGCCACTAGTTGACGCTAACAGGTTTTACGGCTATGTAATCACGTGATGCATATCATTTGATAGATCTCCTCATACTGAACAACTTTGCCTCAAGAACTACTGCTGTCAATCAATTTGTTCATTAAATACTTGCTATTATGTTAAAAACCTACTTTTGCGAACTAGTCCTAGGTTTTTCGCCCGATCGGAAATATACCAGTGCAGTACAATTCTCTGGAAGCTCTAGATTATTAATTATATAAAAAACTTTAACTTTACCCATTGGGTAGCCATAACAGGATCATTTAGAAAATGGGTATGGCAAAAAACACTCAAAAGCCTGTAAATCCTAAACAAAAACTCAGACAACTCACTAGACTGCCTTATGTGCTTAAAGACCCTAAATGCTTGAACCCCGCTAAATGCTGCTTGCAGCTTTAATTATTATTATTATTATTATTCTGCCGTAAAACGCATCGTGCAGCCCAAACCGTAAGGGCTAGAGCATTGAAACTTTGCCAGATGGTAGTACAAAAATCGAGGAGAGGTTCAGAGATTATGACCCCGATTGGCCCATAGGTGGCGCTATAGCAACCAAAAGCGCGAAACTGCTCATAACTCCTAGACCGTATGTCGCAGACTCAAGTGTCTTATATCATTGGAAAGCTGGACGCCTGACGAACAAAACGTATATCTCCGATTTGATTTCCGTCATGATAGATTTTCCGCCATTTTGAATTTTGTCGAAAATCTACTTTTGCGAACTAGTCCCTGGTTTTTTGCCCGATCGGAGCCAAACCAGTGCAGAAATGTTCTCTGGAGTCTGAAGATCAATAATTATCGAAAAAATGTTGAAATTTCGATTCATGGACGCTAGGGGGCGCAAAATAATCGTTGTGGGAGGAGCCTATTTTACTAAAATGGCTATAACTTAAAAAGTAAATAAGATAGCTTCACCAAACTCGGTACACATGTGTATGGGTTCATTCTGGGGTCACAGTAAAAAAATCGCGACGATTGAACACTAGGTGGCGCTATAACATGAAAAAAACATGAAAAGGGCTATAACCACCTGACCGTTAGTCCGATTGACTTGAAAATTGGTATGCAGTGTCTTGGTCCAAGGTGCCATGTATGTCTATGAGGACATTGGCGTATCTCAAAAAACATGGCCGCCATTGGCCAATGAAGTTGAGCACCTATTAGACAAGGTTAACGGAGGCCGATCGGAACGAAACTCGATGGGCATGTTCGACTCATGGCCCTAGAGGTCTGTAAGAATTTTGAAAGAAATCGGCCACTAGTTGGCGCTAACGAGTTTTATGGCTCTGTAATCACGTGGTGTTACACTTATCGTCACAAAAAGCATATCATTTGATATATCTGCTCATGCTGAACAACTTTGCCTCAAGAACCATTTCTGTCAATCAAACCGTTCATTAAATATTCATGAATATGTCTAAAACCTACTTTTGCGAACTAGTCCTAGGTTTTTTGCCCGATCGGAACCAGACCAGTCTAGGACAATTCTCTGGACTCTCTAGATCAATAATTATCAAAAAAAAGTTGTACTTTTGCATTTGGATGGCTGTAATAGGGTAATTTATAAAATGGGCGTGTCAAAATACATTAAAAAGCCTATAAATCCTAAATAAAAACTCAGAACTTCACAAAAATTGGTCAGCATATGTGACATAACATCATTAACAAGCATGAAAAATTCTATGGAGATCGGACGATAGGTGGCGCTATAACTGTTAAAAAGCTTTAAAATCATATATTTCCTATGGTAAACTGCCTGTATTGGCTGTAAATGGTCTTTTCCATCTCTGATCATATAATTTTCATATCATAATGTTAAAAACTAGTGCAATACAATTCTCTGGACTCACTAGAATAATATTTGTCAGAAAAAGTTGAACTACTTCATTTGGATAGCTATAATAGGTTCACTTCAAAATGTGGCCTTTACCAAGTGTCCCCAAAAGCCTATATCTCTTTAATGAATGTTCAAACCTTCTTAAAAACAAGTCAGAACATGTGAAATATCACTCTGAACATGCATGAAAATTTTCAGACAGATCTGACAAAATTTGCCTCTATAACAGTTAAAAAGGTGAAAATGATATGAATATAATGGTATATTAAGCCAATAAGTGGTATTTTACTGCCCCCTGCTGTTTAAAATATTCATGATGTCATATTGTTCTATAATTTATATTTAGACTTTATAAAATCATTATTTTAACATTTACAATTACATTTAGTCAAAATCCATCTGTTAAAGTATTAGTATTGACAGTTTGATCACATCATATAGTTCAAATCAAATGTCTGTATCTATAAAATGTGTGTGTAGTCTTAGGTTTCTGAATAAATTCTGAATAATCTGATTAATAGCTTTGTGAAATGTTTGTAGACCATTCAAATATGTGTGTGTGTGTGTGTGTGTGTGTGTGTGTGTGTGTGTGTGTGTGTGTGTGTGTGTGTGTGTGTGTGTGTGTGTGTATGTGTGTGTGTAAGCAGGCATTATTAAGTTAACATGGAAAAACTGGTTTGCTTTAGTGCAGAAAACTGGTGAAAATCATGAAATTTAAAGTGAAACTGAGCCAATAAGTGGTCTTCTAGTGCCTTCTGCTGGCCATTCTACTTAATAATGAAGTCTTTTGACATGTGATTTTGAATCATTCATATTTAGACACTTAAAAAATCACTTATATAACAATAACTATTATAAATAACACAATCATATTTTGTCAGTGTTTATCACTTAATTTGCACTGACACTTCACATGATTGCTAGTAATGTGGTAAATCATGGTAAATCACGCTAGAAACATGGTAAATCATAGTAAATTATACTACAATGTGTTTTATCAAGGTAAATCATGCTAGAATTCTGGTAAATCATTCTAGAACATGGTATATCATTCTCCTCAAGACCTAAAACCATATTCTCAAAAGTTAAACCCTGAAATGATATGGTTTTTCACAGATATTACAAAAGAAGACTTTCAGTAAGGATTTGAATACTTATTATTTATTTATAAATCTGATATTGTCTATAATTAGTAACATTGCTATATATTGTTTGCACAAAGTATAAACTTCACAAAGCGTTGTACATGTGAAGAATATGTCATTTTGAAGAAACATGCAACATTTCATGGACTTCTGATGCTAAGAGGGTTCACAGTAAAATCTAAACTAACAATAATTTCAACTGTAAGATGGAGGCTTTAATACCACTGTTGTCCACTAGAGGGAGCAGCAAGATTACATTTACAATATTTTTAATGTTTTTTTTCAGCTTTCAGTGTGGGAACAAAGAAATTATTAAAGCTATTTTGCATTATCACAACACACTGTAATATAGTTTTATATTATTGGATCACAAACAAAAATGTGAAATACTTAATGACCATTAAAAGTTATGTTCACAATATCATATCTCATTACAACATATTGTGTGTGTACGCATGTGTAAAACTGTATCAAGTATTATTGTTTAAAGTTCTCTTTTCTCTGTTTTAGTGTATCCTTTTTAATGCTTTTTGTGTCAGTTGTACATTACAAGAAGCATAAATGGCATATGTTTAAAACTCTAGGAATTACAATAGTAAAATAGACATATAAACAAGCATGCAAAATTTCATGGAGATTGGGCAATACGTGCCTCTATAAAAGTTAAAAAGGTTAAGAATGATAATTTTTCTATTTTTTGAATTTCTCTGAAATTATTTTTCTGAAATTCCCACTAGATGGCAGTAGAGAATCACTTATTACTACATTCTGCTCACTAATATTTTAACTAATTTAATTTAAAATCATATTTTATCTTTAAAAAATCATTATAATAACATTACAGATCAGATTTTTTAAGGTTTACCATTTATTGTTGATTTAAAGCATATTTTTGTCAATAAAATGATATGATTACAATGACAATTGAAAATTGTGTTTTAACCGGGAAACCTGTAATAAGATGTTTTTTTTTACCTGCCATTTATTTAATATGTGTGTGTGTGTGTGTGTGTGTGTGTGTGTGTGTGTGTGTGTGTGTGTGTGTGTGTGTGTGTGTGTGTGTGTGTGTGTGTGTGTTTAAACATTTTTATTACAGTTAATATGGAAAATGTGCCATTAAAAAATACATGGACTCAAACAAGTCATAGAAAACAAAACTGTATTTTATTGACAGAATAATACAATGTTTCTTTTGAAACAATGCATATGAAAATGGGTAATATGAAATCAATCAATTCATTCAAATTCAAATTTTTGCATATTGAAGTATGTCTCTGTATTAAAACTATTTTTTATAGTAATCACATTAAATGAAAATACATAACTGTGCAGTATTGATATTTGAAATGACAGAATCTACAAATAAAATTTAAAACACTACTTATTAAAATAAAAAAAGTTAAATAGTAACCGAAAAAAGCATAAATTATTTTTTTAAACAAACCATAGGAAAATATTTGAAAAATGTCCAATAGATGTAAATAAATATTCATTCATTCATTCATTCATTCATTCATTCATTCATTCATTCATTCATTCATTCATTCATTCATTCATTCATTCATTTCAATTGTTTGCACATATGAACATAGAAAAGTATTTGTGTTAATATATGTTCAAAACTATATTGCATATTAAATAAAAATAATTTTCAAGTATGAAATATGTGAAATTGCAGAATATATCAATTAAAAATATCAACAATAAAAATAAAGCATTCATTCATTCCTTTTAAATGAATTGAAAACATTTTCAAAGCAAAAATAACATTCAATAAAAGTATAGTTCTTAAGTAGTACATTAATGAGGCAATAAATAGTAAAAAAGAATTCCACATAAAATATGAAATTACATAATATAAAAATTTATTTTAAAAACATTAAACATGAATTGATTAATTCATTCAAATGCATTTAAAAAATATTTTGAAATTAAATATTATTATTTTCAATAAAAGTGTAGTTGTTAAATACATTAAATTATAGAGTAAAACAGAAATCCAAATTAAATGTGAAATGACATAATATAAAAATTAATAAAAAAAAATCAAAATGTCAACAATAAAAAATAAACCATTCATTCACTAATTCATTCTTTTTGAATGCATTGAAAAAAATGCAAATTTTAAAAACATAAATAACATTTAATAAAAAGTAAAGTTATTAAGTACTGTAGACCTACATTAATAAAAATAATTTTAAAAATATAACAACAAACAAGTTATATTGGTGACAGGGAAAGTGAAACTGAACATGATAATGAAAGGAAACAGAATACTATTGTGACTTAATTCCTCCCAATCACACACCACCAGAAATGTTGTGCTCATGCTGCAAAATTTTCAACAGAGGTAACAGAGGTTGGCAATGAGCAGACAAATACCAATGAGACCCAGGATCTGGCTAAATGAAAGAACACAGTGGAGACGATGGAGGAAGAAGACAAAGGATGACTTAGAGGAGGTGATGGAGGTAAGAGGCAAGGTGGAACCATGATTCAGACTGACATAGGTGTAGTTGTGAACAGTGTAGATTCAGGCAGAGATGGTGACGAAGGAGACTAAGACCTGTGAGCAGCTGCACCAAAACAGACTTGGAGCTGGGCAGGACCAGTGGTGATGAAGATGACATGGAATTGGACTGAAGCAGAGCAACAAAGACATCTAATGACTGGACTGAACTAGCAGAGATGAAGACATCTTGTAAGTTGGCCGAACCAGTGGAAACTGTAATAATCCATTTCATCCCATGACAATAATTCAGTGGACAGTCGGCTCATAGGACAATCCTCAGAGATGACAGTGTGGTCAGGGCTTCGCTTCAGTCTATGCAGGACAACACCACTACAATTCCATCAATCACAGACAAGATTGGCCTCTGTGAAACACAAAAACTGGGGATAAGCGTTTAAGAATGTTTAACACATGGCAATGTAAAATAACTGATCAACTGATTGTTGATTTCCTCTTTTGAAAGCCAAGAACAGAAAGCTAAAGCTGCAATGAGCTCAAAGTTACCAAAATAAACAGAGAACAGTAGAAAAATTACCTTGCACTGTGATGAATCTGAATGCTGAACTGAGCCACACAGATGTAGTCCACAATTGTGATGGTGATGTGATGATCTGGACATTGTTGTTTATAGTCAAACTGCTTCCTTGATTTGCAGAATGTAATCTTCAGCTGGTTCTGGAGTTGAATATTGTCCTAATAATGAAGATGATCTGGTCATCAATCAGTGTAAGATATTTGATGTACCTATAGACAATGAAGATGTGATTAGGATTTTTTTTTATACTTTAAAACTTACACAAATTTATAAAACATTGTGCTTAAAGCAAGCATGTATTTAATAGAATACCCTTATACCACAAACATATATTACAGAGCAATGAAAGTTATAATCAATTTAAAAGACAAAAATAATCTTACCTGTTTATCAATACTTGAAGTGTTGGAATATGATGAGAATGAAGCAGCAAAGATATTGTAATATTTCTTAAAGTCCATCTTTGTCTTTTCTTCTTTTTTATATATCTTCTCATTTATTGTTTTGCTGCAAATATTCACCTTTTGAATTACTTTACTATAAATTAGCCAACTGTATGATGCAGGTCTCCATATAAATTCATTGTAAAATGACATTACAAAGACATTTTGAACAATAAAATACATCAAATAAATAAAATGAATGAATGAATGAATGAATAAATAAATTAAAAATCATAAAATGTTTGTGTCGGTGTTAAGGCCTTTGAATAAAAAAACATATTTTGACATGTATATTTAAATAATAAAATATTAACATTATAATAATTCAACAGGAATATGGAAATGTATTGTAGGTGGCCTTAACACCCACTAACAATCCTAATGTCTAATGCTGCCTTCACGTGCTATCGAAAATGTGTTATTTCAGACTTCTTATGCCATGATTATGAATTTGACATGTTAATGTGTTTTGTTGTACAAAAAAATAATATTTTTGATAGAATCTGATTCTTATCTATTTCTTTCGGAAATGTCCTATTTCTGACTTCATAAGCCATGATTATTGGTTTGAGATGTTCGCGTGCTTTATTGTACAGAAAAATAGTATGTTTGATAACATCTATAGTGATTCTTATTTCATAAATCTTATTAATCAACAATAATTATTATGCTAAATTTCCAACTAAAAAAATATATTTGCACTAATTCCGATAGCACGTGTCGTGAAGGCAGCATGAATTCCCACAGAGGCCGTCCAGTGTTAGTCATCCACCTCTGTATCCCCCCCCCCCCCCATTCTGGTTGGACGTTTCATTACAACAGCCACTTCAGCACAACACAGTCATGATAGCTGAAGTATGTAGGCATGATATCAATCTTTATTCTATCAATATCAATATCTTTAATGTATACATGGTCAATTAATGTGCCATTTTCAGTTGTTGCATTTGCAACAATTTGTGTGAAGCCAAAATGCTGCATGAGATCATGAATAGTTGATTTATTGAAAATGTTTTCATTGAAATCTCCTAGAATTATTTTTCCACCTGATAAGCTGTTTATTTGATGAATTAAGGTAATCAAGTTCTCTCTAAATAACGGCATGTTATATGATGATGGTCTGTATACGACTGCCACAGTTGTGTTTAAGTCTTGTGTATGACACATTAGACATTCAATGTTAATGCATGGTAAATCAACTAAAGCAGCTTTTACATTCTCTCTGTGATATATACCAACACCACCATGATTTTCCTGTTTAAGTGTAGCAAAAACATCTTCACTTGTGTCATATGCAACACTTCGTGGTTTGTCATGAAATTGGTATCCAGAAAGATTGACGTCGTTCTCCGAATAGTTTGGCTTTAGCCACGTCTCTGTTACACAAATCATATCTGCTTGACAATATCTGTTATCTTGTCGAATATCTAAAATATGTGGAATAAGCCCTTGGACATTGTGTAGCATCATTTGAAATTGTATGTTTTCTGTGGTTTCACATGGATCAATGAAAGGAGGCATTCTCTGTAGAGCTTCCTCAATGTTGTCTTTTGAAAAAATAGCTTTTTCTGTGAAATCTTCTATTATGAGTCCATCAAGAGAGGTCACTCGACTTAATGCTACATATGCTTGTCCTGGAGCAAATATCTTTTTCAATGAAACAACAGCTTTGTTCACTGTCAGACCTTGCACTTTGTGAACTGTGGAAGCCCATGCCAATTTCAAAGGAAACTGTCTTCTGACACCACCACTGCTTGTCACTTTCTCTTCTTCAGGCTCGATTGCTGTGCTTTTCTCCAGTCCAGGTTTTAAACATGGATTTTTACCTCTAGCTTCTTTACCAGCTCGTTCATCATCAAATTCAATGTATATTTTTGATGGAAATATTTCATCATTTTCATAATAGAATTCTTTAATTGTTCCAAAAATTCCATTCACAAGACCATCTGATACATTGATATTTTTCAGTAGCATTACTCGAGCATTGATCGCTAATTCAAGCGTTTTTTCCAAAGAACTGTTGTGAACTCTGAGATGAAACCCATCCTTTTTTTCCATTCGGCCAGTTTTAGCATTTCTCTCAAAATCCTGGGCGTTCACAGTAACTGTGTCAGAGCATATTTTGTGCACCATTTTTATGTTATGTTCATTAACCTCACTATTAGTTGCATAAATATGGATATCTGTACTCTCATCACCATCACCTGTTTCACATGATTTTAGCATAGTAATATCTTCTTCAAGCATTACTTCATCTTTTTTACGTCGCCTTAAACGATTTAATAATTCTGCAAACTGTTTGTCCTTCTGGCGCATGATCTCTGTAAGTTCAACCAAACTGAAGTTAGTTTCCCAAAGATTCACACTGTTCACTGGTTCGGTGTAAAGTGGTTTTCCTTTGACAGGAGACAGCTGATAAAAATCTCCAACTGCTATGACAGACACCTTTCCAAATGCAGAGTAATCACCTGTTTGTTTGATCTGTCTTAATCTTCCATGAATGTATGCTAGAAGTTTATGATCAACCATTGAAATTTCATCAATTATTAATATCTGCAGTTTTCCAAGTTTGGCTCTCAAGGAATTCATTTTTTCATCTCCAAGTGGTTGATATGGCAGTGAAGCATTTATTCCAATGCATAGACTGGAATGTACAGTAGACCCGTTAATCTGGTACGCGGACACACCAGTAGGAGCACTTAATAGCACATGTGTCTCATCTGGGTTGTCTGTTAACTTTGAAAGTATGCGACAGGTTTCATAATAGATGGCTTTAATCAGTACTGACTTTCCAACACCTCCTGGACCAGATATGAACAAATGAAATGGATCTGGGTTTTCCCCTTGCACTTTTGCTAAACACCATTGTCGCACTTTGTAAAAGATTTGTGACTGCTTTTCATTCAAAGAACGCAGTAAATCCATGGCATCTTGCTTTGTCATCGCTGATGGATTGTTTTCTATCTTGGAAGTACCCACTTTTGGTAATAGATCAGGAATGATATCATCACATTCTTCTGTTTCTATTTGATCTTTCTTACTCTCCAGACATTCGAGACGTTCAAGTTCAGCTTCTGGACAGATTTGGGCCCAAGCATCTTCCATTGGTCCATGTTGTTCTAAATCATCTTGAGCTCTTTGTATTGTGTCTGCTTCTTTCTCAAACTTTCCCATATTACTGTCCACTATCAATTTCACTGACTCAAGCTGAGCATCTGAAATTGTTACAAATCCAGTCTCATAAAAATCCTTATATGTACTGAAATTTGTTGGTTTCAATTGATCTTTCACAAAATGAGGCAAAAACAATTCTAAAATACTTTGATGATAATTTTCAGAATTTTTAGTGGGTGAAAAACGAGCATATCGCACAATGGCAGAGTCTGTATGAGTTCTTTTTCGCACAAACCCCATGTCATTTTCCAGTCTTACTCTGTCTGAACATTTTTCAGATGCAGTCAAAACTCTGTATTCTGATGCAAAGGTTGCTAAACACATTCCACTGAATTCATCTGTATGTGGACGGGCTCTGTATCTGTCTGAGATGCTTTTCATCCAAATGCCATCACCGTCATCTTCTCCACATTCAGCTTTTTTATGTATGGTGTTTAAGGGTAAACTCATTCTTATTTGATTAGTACCAGTTGGAATAAACACCACTTTCCTTGATCCTTGTTTTAGTTTCATGTTAGTCAGTCGATACACACTCTCTTGAGCTGAGACTTCTCGATTATGTAAAAACACACTTCCTAGTTTTCTTAAAGCCTGTTTAGCATCCATATTACCTTGGTTGTAAGATTCTCTTTGAGCGTTTGCCAACAGCAATCCCATTTCTCTCTCAGCTTTAGAAATATAGGATATTATATATACTATACAAGAGTAAGCGTCAACAACAAACTGTATGTCCATGTTTGCATTCCAGCATCGTAAAAGATCTGGGTTATATTGATTGACCCACACATCATTTGGATTTCTCTTCAACACAACACTTGTTTTTTTCGTCATTTTATTGTAAGCCATTTCAAATATCTCTTGATTTATACCAATAGATGCAAACATAGAGTCAACTGAGTCAAAGACAGCATCACTATTCAACAAACATTCTCTCACTCTTTTCATTATAGCTTCAGCTATCTCTTTTGATATTTGTTGGCAGTTGTTTGTCTTTTTGCACTTACTTTCAATTTTTTCATCATCTATTTCATTTTCATCCGTATCACACTTGCTGCTTCTTGTAATGAAAGTATTGTTGGTTGGTGGACGTGGAAAGTTAAATCTACACACAGTTCCTTTCTTTTTACATGTTTTTGAATGTCTTTTGCTGTGCTGTTGGACAGTGCTCACAATTTCATGCATTTCTTCCTGCTGTTCAGGTGGCATTTCACAAGTGACATATTGATCAACAAATGCTACAACTTCATCATCGTCATCTCTGTCTACTTGAGGTGCATTTTCAACCCAAAAGAGACAATGTGTATGAGGGGATCCACGCTGTTGAAATTCTATTCGATAGAAATAATCTATTATTTTTCCGATTGGCTGGGCTGGCGACATGATCACATCTCTTAGAAAGCAATGAAAGCGATGGTCAAACATTCTAGCAGCAGTTACAGGATTGCGTTTAAGCATTCCACATCTATCAGACCAGTCCAGTTCATCAATAGGAGTTTCACAGCCCTCTTGTTTCATAATAGATTGCATTAGCTCTGGCCATCGCAAGTCTGCTGATGAAAATGAGCAAAACCATGTTGGGATACCTAATTGTCTCACCATTGCAAACAAATCTTTTTGAACATTTTGCCAAAAAACAGGACTCCCTCTCACTGGCTTCAAGAATTTATAACCCTGGTCAAAATTTAAAATCTTTTGCAATGACTCTTTGTTTGTCAGCATTTCTGCAGTAATTTTTGTTTTGTTGCTTGTGTCATGGCCTTTCCGCAAAGCAATAGATACATTTGAGATAACTTGATTAAGCTCAGACAAATATTGTCCATAAAAGATATAATCTAGATTTTTAGCAAAACGTCCATCTGCATTTAGGATTCTGTTATTTAAGTATCTAGACAGTGTTAATTTTTCAGGTCGTTGATCATGAAATGTTCCTGTTCCTTTTGGGAAGAGAACTGGAAAACATTTGGCTTCATTGGTTTCATCCATTAACATTCTCACTGGATTATTGCCCTCTGCTGGTGCAAGTGACATAATGCCATCAAAATGTTGATCTAAAACCTCTTGTGCAATATCCACTGGCTGTAAACATGAATCCATAAATAAACCATGTTGCTGTCGATCATGAAGTGTTTCATCAGTGATTTCTTCATCCTCATTCTCAATATTGTGCTCTTTATCAACACACATGTCCTGACATCCATTCAAATCTTGTTCATTGTTATCACTTTGATCAGTGATCTGATCTTCTGTTTTACTTAGAGGATTAATCCAAGTTTCATTAAACTCTACATCTGTATACCATTTGTTATTTTCTTTTAAGTAAGCCAAAGCAGTTTTGACATGATCAGTGTGCACAAATTTATATTCATAATGTCCTTTGTATGTTAATTTCCTCTTAAGCTTTACTCTAATCATCAAGTCTTCATTTTCTGATCTTGGTAAAACATTCACCACATCTGTCACATTAGATGGAACACAAGTCACTGGTCCATGAACACCATTCTGTCCTCCTCGTGGTAATGCCAGCATCTTCATGAATGGAATATGCATTGCTATTAGATGTTCTTCAAGAGAGTTTAAACAGCTCAATTCAACAGGAATTGGATCCAAAGCGAGATTATTTGCTACACTTTCAGCAGGCATTTTACCTTCACTTATCTTTCTATCACATGTGTGACAAATCCACAGAGATTCAGCTGGAGTATTTTTATAAACACAATCTTTACTACAATTTCTATTACACTCATGCAAATAATTCAGTGTTATACATTTTTCTGCAATATAACCAGCATGAATAGATTTGTGAAAATATTTATTTTTATTGCAATTTTTCACTTGGATTTTGAAACAACAGCGATGACAAACTGAACATACATAATCAGGACCTGTTGATATTTTTTCTTTAAATTGTTCAATCACAAAATCAATCTCTTTCCTTTTGATATCTGCCTCACGCCGTGTCACAGCATTTCTCTTTTTAATAGTATTGGCAAAGCTAATATCATTTTTATATTTCTCTTTGTTATAATCAATCACTTTACACTTGTGTATCTCATTTTCCTTATATTTCTCAACACTGTACATTTTCACTGCCTGCTTGTGTGCGGTATTGTCACTGTACTTGTCTACACTGTACATTTTCACTGCCTCCTTGAATGCGGTATTGTTGCTGTACTTGTCTACACTGTACATTTTCACTGCCTCCTTGAATGCGGTATTGTCACTGTACTTGTGTACACTGTACTTCTTAACTTTGTCTTTATGTGCTTCATTTGTAGTATACTTCTGAATACTGTACTTTTTTAGAGCCTGTTGATGCAAATAATCTGACTTATATTTATCTGTGCTATAATTTTTTACTTTTTTTTTATGCTGTTCGTTTTGATGGTATTTTTCAGTGCTGGATGTCTTTAGTTTCTTTTTATAAGTTTTATCCTCATGATATCTTTTGTTTACATTCATTTTTTTCTCCTCTTTAAAGTCATGATTGTTACTATATAGGACTTTCTGTCTATAAAGCTTACATGGGTCTGAGTTAGCTTTTAATGATGCATGACACATTGAAGCTTCAAATGATGATTTACAAATGGAAGCACAGTTACCATCTGTTGTTTTTACACATACAACAACTTCATAGTGACAGCTATTTACATGTTTTAAGTAAATCCCATTGAATTGACAGCTATGTCTATTTGAGACAGTTAAGGCTGAATATTTAAGCCACTTCTCTTGACTGTATGTAAATATGTCCACACCAATTAAATCACTGGCTGCTTGTATTTCCAGCTCTGTTGCCCAAGTTCCAACATATTTCATTCTTGAACTGTTGATATAGTTTACAACTGAACTGTGTCCTTGTCTAAGATACTGAGTGTACCTTCCTTCATTCTGTAGTATGTGTGATACAACAGCACGCCTTAGTTTTCTGTGTTCTCGTTCACTTCCACTTACAGCATAAGCTACCGCTCTGAAAAAGCAGTTACCGTCACCCACAATTTCTTTGGTTTCACAAGGTTCAGCCATTTCAACAATCTTATTTGGATTATTCTGTTCTTTTACAACGTGTACAATGTTCAGCTTCAAGCAAATAGTTTTTTGTTGCTGTACTATTAATGGATTGAACTGAAAAGAAACACTGTCAGTTTGAGTAATGAATTCAACTTCAGAGGCATCTTCATTAGGGCAGGAAGAAAACAGTCCCGTTTTCTTTATTTGATCTGTGCTTGTGATTGAATCAGTCAAAGAAACACTGTCAGTTTGGGAAATAAATTCAACATCAGCTGCATTTTCATTGCTTGGGAATTCAGGCGATATTCCAGTGTTCTCTTGTGTACATGTTTCATTCATAAGTATTTGATCTGTGCTCATGAAATCAGTCATAGAGTGACTGCAACTTGCCATTTCAGAGTTTACACCTTTACTCACTCTTATTGCTTCAGTATTTTCCTCCACCACTGGATGGCACACCAATCGATCATGCTGACTGTGTTTGTCAATCACATTTGCCTGCACCCCAGTTAGCTCAAATGGACGATTATGTGCTTTCAAAGATGCACCCAGTCTCTTAAAATGAATGACCAAAGAGGTTATGCTAGGATGGAAAACCACTACACTCTTACCACGAGCTGAAACTGTTCCATCACCGAGTCGTGCATGCGGATCAATCACTGCATACCATGAACCTTGTCTGACAGCTGCACATATGGTTTGCCTTATATTTACCAAACATGCATCAAACCTCTGGAATGCTTCATGTAATGCATCATCAAATGACATGGCAACACCTTGCAGACCTTCATCGTATCGATTAATTCCAAACAACCCAGTATATGACACAGAGGAATAGTTTATTGAAAAAGAACAATCATTCAGTGTGTGTGTGTCAGGCAGCTCAGCAACTTCTATGTAGCCATTCACAGGATCGTTGATTTTGCCGGCGTCTCTCATAGCACTGTACAGGTCATCTCCACACATCAGAACATCATTCAGGTCACTCGGGGTCCATCGCAACACATTTTTCACCTTACACATCAAGATTGCAGTTAAACTGTTTGCTGCACATTGCCTGCCGCTATTGTCGCCAAAACACTTTGCAGCCTGATGGAAAGAGCCTCTGATGTACGATTTCTGTGGACACAAATCAGAAACAGCTTTGGTCATGTTAGTATTTTTTATGGCAGGTATAGATGCAGAGTGAGATTCAGGTTGAATTTCAGAAAATGAAGTCTTGTTCAGTTCAGAGTTCATTTCAGAGTTCATTTCAGAGTTCAGTTCAGAATTCAGTTCAGAGTTCAGTTCAGAGTTCGGTTCAGAGTTCAGTTCAGAGTTCAGTTCAGAGTTCATTTCAGAGTTCATTTCAGAGTTCAGTTCAGAGTTCAGTTCAGAGTTCAGTTCAGAGTTCAGTTCAGAGTTTATGTCCCCGTTGTGATGTACACAACGTTCAGTTATTTCTGCCCATTTTTTAAGAGGTGGCAGAGCCTCTTCAGGATCAGCAGCCATCCGGTCAGCAATCCTCTTCTTCGCTGCCTGGGAGCGTCGGGATTGCTTTGTGCGAGGCATCTGTACACACACAAAAAAAGAAAGATAAAATTAATGATGCATTACTGAACCCCAAATCACAAACAATACAGTAAAAAATAATGTAAAATATAAAGCAAAACAATCTATTAAAAAATATGAATTAGTGTTAGTTCACATGAAACAATGCCTTATATTAATGATGATCATTTTGCATTTTAATATGTTTTATTTAATATTTTGTAGATACAGACAACAGTGTTTTTATATGCAAAAAAGTTTATTTTATTGTAAAAAAATTTTTATTGTTTAAAAAAAAAACTACAACTTAATTACTGGCAACTACAGTATTTAGAAATGACACATCAGCTGGTCATAATACCCAAACAGAACAAAATGAATTTTACACAAATGTAGCAAAGACACATAATGAATCCACATGGTAATTATGCTTTTAAGTAAACTGTATTAAAGAGAACATAATGGGAGTGCACTAAAAAGCTAAATCAGCCATGCATCATGCTCTGAAGCCCCAGAAATAATTGCATGTCTGAAAACACTTCTAAAAGCAACTACAGATGGCACAACCTTTTTACTTGGTTATATTGACATCTACTGGTAAAACTATGATGTTTAATCTCATTTTATTTAGATTTTAAGTAAATGTTCCCAATATGTATTTTTTTGACAAAACTGAACTTCACACTATGCCACATCCTGATATACATCTATGATATACATTATATGAGTTATAAAACACAAATAATTTAAACCTCTACATTAAAAATGAAGATAATAAAGAAGAAAATATCAGAGTTAACAGATAAGAATAATTTTCTACAGGGACTAGGGCTGAACGATTTTTGAAAACAATCTAATTGCAATATAATATGCAATTATTTTTTAACCCTCTGGGGTCTGAGGGGTTTTTGGGGTCCTTGAGATGTTCTGACATGCCCTGACATTTGTGCTTTTTTCAGTTGCTTATAAACATATTAATGACAAAGGTGTAAATTCACTCTATTTAGCACAAACAAGGCTACCATAATATGTGAACAACTTGCATGTACATGTTTCTATTTTTGAGAGAATAATAATTATGCATAGTTTTTGAAAACAAAAACAAAAAACTAAAGTTTCTGAAATAAGGCCACAAAACACATTCTAAATATGTGCCAATAAGACTTGACTAATGGATGTGGTCGCCTAGAGTTTTTTCTTCAGAATGATGTGAAAATCATCCTGCCTAATCATTGACATAACACAATACATTGATTTAAATCTTGTAAAACACTTTTTGTTTGTAAAGGCAATATGCGCAAGGGGCGTCAACGATCATGCATATTTAGTGGTTCACACCTGAGGAGACAATGGGGCCCGCATACTTAATGAGCCATTCATTCAGGTGTGTCACCTATAGCCACAAGAAAGAATGCAAGAGCAATATATATATATATATATATATATATATATATATATATTAGAGGTGTAACGATTCGTTTTAACAACAATTCGATTCGCGATTCATGGTTGTCGATACGATTCAAGGACGATATTGGTTCATTTAGAACGACCTGAATCGACCTGAAATCGATTCAGTGACTTTTTAGCCAAAAATTCTTGTAAGGGAATCAGGTATCAATTAATTATGGATAGAAACAAACAAGTAAACAACAATTAATGTCAAATGCATTCACATTTTATTTTAATAAGTAGGACTGAACGATTATGACAAAAATGATAAATGTTGATTATTCCCTTGAAATTGTAATTATTAATTATGATTATCACAACATTGAATGATGTTTTGAATAGTTTGGCCCTGCGACCCACCTTTTTAGGAATTATATAGGCCTATTATAATACATTTGTTTACACAAAAATTGTTGACACACAAGTTCTGTCCCCCTTTACAAAAAAAAAAAAAAATTGTAACATTATGACAAATACTGATAAACAGTAGGCACTTCAAGGTTAAGCTATTAAATAGCAGACCCAAACTAGTTTTTGTTAATACAATCTTGGTATGAGCCACCACAGTCATATAAAAATATACAAAATAACCAGTAAGTGGCATTTTGTTATGGAAACAAACAACAATTAGGCTACCATGGTGATACACAATACTTGGAAGAACTGGTAAAGAAACATGGAAACTGCTCCTGATAAATAGCAACACATATGACGTACCAATACTGTAATTTACGACGTTGCATTCTCGTATGTCTTTTGCGCTTTAGTGAAGTGATACAGCGCGCTCCACCGCATTTGCGCGTGCAATTGAAGAGTGCGCGCTACTGCAGTATAGCGGCTGAGAGGACAGGAAAGTCCATTTTTCTGAAGTAAGAGACTTTGCGCTGCATGTTGTCTTTGCACTGCTGCTGGCGCATCACGCATGGCGACGACATCACAGATAGGCAGACTGAATCGAGTAACATTTAACGCCTTTATCATTAAAAGTGCAAAGAAAAAACATCCATATAAAGTCTAACATGCTTAAATCCAATGCGCTATTTCCTAGTATCGATATAATTGATTCATTACCTTTTAAAACGATGTTAGATCAATATATGTCGTCCGGAAAGCCAACTTGCCGAGCACAGATCGATGCAGTTGGATCGCAGGAATAGAAATCGATACATCGATGTAGTTGATTAATCGTTACACCCCTAATAAATATATATCTTATTAGGGGTGACAGCGAGACAGTGTAAACAAGTACAATGATCTGAATAAACTTGATGTGATTTGATGTGATATGGGGGCGTTCACAGGTTTGCATGGATTGCCTCATTCATTTGCGTTTGAATAGCGCGCGCTCTCCGTGGGCGGGGCAGATTACAACGTAATGAGCTGAGATGAGAACGACTGAAATCTCTCTCTTTTCATAAAGATTACACAAACAGAGAATATTAAAAATCACTTCATTTAAAAGAAGAGAATTCAAGCTTCATGCCTGTATGCCTGTTTGACTGAGTATTCTCTGAGTTATGGTTCATTTTCGGACGCGTTTCAGAATGGACTTAACTGACAGAGAGGAGGCAGAACTCGCATCATGTTTATTTTTCTTTATTTGGCGAAAAGCACAACACTTTGTTTTTATTGTGATTATACACAAAAATAAACACTTAACAGGATCGATTGATGTATAACACAAGCATATAAGATAAAAAGTAATATTTTTTTATAATTTTTTTTTTTTCACTGATAAGGAAAAAAACGAGCCTATCGCGCCAGCGCGATAGCCGACCTCAGGGAGTTAAGCTCTTTATCTTTTGTATTATTCAACAAAGAACATAAACCATTGTATAATAGGGATGGGAGTCTTTAGGTGCCTCATGATCAGATAATTTTTTCTTTCTTATTAATTAAAGGGTTAGGTCACCCAAAAATGAAAATTACCCCATTATTTACTCACCCTTCTTTCAGACAAATATAATCAGTTACATAAAAAAATGTCCTGGCGCTTCTAAGCATTATAATGGCAGTGAATGGCAATTTCAGTTTTGAAGTCCATAAAAGTGCATGCATCCATCATATAGGTAATCCACAAGACTTTTTGGGGGTTAATAAAGGCCTTCTGAATAAATTGATGAGTTCAAGTAAGAAATATATCTATATTTAAAACTTTATCGACTAAAATATTTAGCTTCCAGCAGACAGCGAATCAAACAAAAAAATTCGAAGAGAAAATCACTCAAAGCTCCTGAATTAATAACTTCAGCTTTAAAAAGCATGATACTATCTATGATAAACTATGCAGTGTTATTTTACATTTGATTACTTTACTAGATTTCTTTTTAGACCAAACCTGAACAGTAATGTAACTTTCCTGAAATTAAAGCACTGTAAATAATGTATCTTTCATTAATTGTAGTTCATTTTTTTACGTGTGTACTTGTTTTTGCTTCTCATGCCCTACCAATAAAGCCTGCACACTGCTGCATAACAAATAGCTGTTCTATTCATTTTGTAAAAGCATTGCTTTTTCTTTTGTTTCAAACCTGTATGAATTTCTTTGTTCTGCTGAGCAAAAGGCAAAATGAAGATATTTTGAAGAATGTCAGTCACCAAACAGTTTTTTTTCCCTTGACTTTTTTTCCTTCTATGGAAGTCAATGGGTCCAGTGAACTGTTTGGTTACTTACATTCTTCAAAATATCTTCCTTGCTGTTCAGCAGAAGAAAGAAATTCATTCAGGTTTGAATGAATAGGTGGGTCAATATACGATGACAGAATTTTCATTTTGAAGTGAACTATCCCTTTAAAACAAACAACTGAAAAGAAAACCGTTAAAGTACCAGATCGATAAGCAGTATTGAGAGTAGCAAGTATTAGTAAGAGTAGTAATACCATTAAAACCTTAACAATACCCATCCCTAGTTATTTGGAGCTATAATTTGACACGACTGGAGGAAGTTTTCTGTGCACAAAGGGCACACACCACTTAATCAATAGTTAATTATTAGAGATGCACCGATTGATCGGCTGGTGACCGGAATTGGCCGATTTTCACGTGATCGGCCATGACCGGCGACCGGCCGGTCGGTCTGATAAATGCTGATTTTATGCCGGTCAAATGCACTTGGGGCGCCGCATGATTAACATCGCGCAACTTCAGCATCACACGTGCACACAGAACACACATGTAGAAAACCTTGTGAATTACGTCCGTTCAGATCGCAAACGCGTATTTTTTTTCGCCGTGCATGTTAATCACTGAGTGCATTCATAACGGGAGCAGGAGCAGCGCGTGAGCGTCAAGCAGGAGCGTCGCGAGCAGTGATGCGCGTTTATTGGCGCCGATCGGCTTGAGTCTATTTGCTGCACTGCTCACGCTCAATTAAAGGGAAAGCACAACTAAAAGTGCCCAAAATGCACAGAATTTGCATGTTTTAACAAGAACTGGAATAAACTATGTCAGAAAAGAAAAAGACTAATATTTATAGAAAATGTACCCATTTAAACTTGTTTTATTATTCAGTTTGTACAGGTGATTGCAATAGGCCTGTGTGTGTGTGCTTTGAGACATATCTTTATACTGCAAGGCTATATTTATTTTATTTATTTTTGATTTATATATTATTTTATTGCCATTCCCTGTTTTCATACAGACGTTTAGTTGTAATACATATATATTTATATAAATACATATATAAATACTAAATACATATATAAAAAATATTGGATATTGAATGTGAAAAGGAAATGGTTCTTCCATAACACTACACTTTATATGTGTGTGAACTATGCAAATTGAAAAATGTTCTATTACAGAAAAGATATAAAATAAATATTTGTGTGTGCTGTAAAGTGGTTAGAAAAAATTAAATCGGAATCGGCTAAAATCAGTATCGGCAGGTCAAACTTAATGAAAAATCGGAAATCGGCCCAGAAAATTGTAATCGGTGCATCTCTATTAATTATTGCATCTGTAAGAATAATATTTTAAAACATTCACAATTTAGCCAAATGTTTTCTTATTCTTTATACTATTGGCTCTATTATCACTGTATATAATCAAAAAAGTAACATCTTACCTCAAATCAGGTTTCACAGTCTTTCACAGGTTTAACTAAAAGTAAAAAGAAAAGAAAAAAACAACAACATTGTTTATAAAAGAAAATAAATTGCATTTAACAAAAATAACATATATTGACTTCAGACTTATGGAATTACATAGGGATATAATTTAATAGGGATGTCATGAGAACCAATACTTCAGTACCAAATCAATAACAACATTTAGAAAACCCGACTGTACTGTACAGTAACGCAAGTACCAAGGTTATTAAACATTTATGCACTATAGCATTTAGGTTGAATCCAAACAGATTATCAGAGCAAATCAGTCATTCTGTGAGACATATTTTCACAAACAGTGAGACTGGTACCGCGTCTTCTCTCTCTCTCTCAAAATGTACAAATGGCTTCATAGTATGCTTTATGTTTAAAAAAGTAAGAACTACAAAAATATCTTCATTTGTGTTCTGAATGTGGCTATTCAATACGACGAAAATAAATATTTTTTCATTTTGTCAATTTTATTTCCCAGTAATTCTATATAAATATATATTTTATTTATATATAAATATATATATACATATAGTTTATATATATGAGCAAATTACAAACAATTAGTCAAATTAAAACAATATAACAAAAATTATCCTTCTTTCAGTTTAAGTTGATCTAACAATAAAATGAAAGTAGTAATAATAAAATTGTAATTTCTGCATGCATAAATTAAATATACATTGATTTTTATTTCAAGTTATTCTGCAGCAGGAATATTAAAGAACTGTCACTTGAACTCAAGAACTCATTAACAAATCGAACTCAGAATCACAAGCTGATTATGATCATTGCAATCACATAATGACTTATTTTTCCCAACTGAACAAATTTTAACACCAAGCACGTCCTGCACTATATATTATATTATTGATGCATAGTTCATTACTTCTATTAATAAATTCAGCAGCCATGACACATGGCTCTTTATCCATCACAGATACATTAACCTCTATATATAGAATATACATCATCATTATAATGTAAAATAAAGTAAATACATATCAAAAATGTAATTCAGGGTAGTTTTGTTAATTATACTTTGAATTGCAAAGGTTGTGATATGTATAATCAAGAAGAAGAAGAAAACATGTAACAATTAAAACCATACATTCTAAACATCTTAATACTACACATTTACTGCATTAATAATTAACACTATTACAGGGCTCGACAATAAGGTGTGAACAACACCAGTTGAGGGAAATTGTATATTTTGTTGTGGGGCCAGTGCAAACCACTTGCTAGACCGGGTCAGTAGATAAAATCCTTAGCATTGAGCCATGTATTGAACGAATAACAAAATTGATAATATGTTGATAACAGCAAATAACTTATTTCTAATTGTAATCAAAATGCTGGCCATGTGAATCAGATGAATTGAATACTGCCACAAAACGTTGTTTTTATACAATCAATCAGAAAATACAACCAAAAAACATACAAACAGACAAAAACCAACTTAAAATGGCCTAAAAATGTTTTAGATGATTAATATTAATGCACAGATTAATAAGATTACACACAGAGCAACAACACAGCATGGCTTACCTTTCCAGAAAGTAGACAAGAGGGCTTCCTTTCCGGGAAAAACAGATGGATAATACAATAGGCGCCCTCTAGTGGATGGAATTATAAAAACACATTGCAATTACAATTAAACTTAATGAAAAACCTATTTAAAAGAAGACTTGCAGTAAACATGTTCTTACCTATCTAAATTATTAACCTATATCTATATCTACAAAAAAGTCTGTGTGTATAGGCTATATGCAGGGTTTCCTGGATCAAATAAGTAAAACACATTTCCTGTCCTACAAGTGGTAAACCCTTAAAAACCCTAAACCCCCCACTAGAGATGCGCGGTTGGCGGTTATAGCCGCGGACTCCGATCGGGCGGATGACGTGATGAAAAATAATATTTTAATTAAATTCGGGCGGGTGGCGGGCGGTTGAACCAATCAAATCAAAAATATATGTAGGCCTATACATTGTTAGATATTGTTATCTGATACCTACATCCAAAAAAATCGCTTTTGAAATTTTTTGCAAAGCACAGTCCAATTTTCATCAGGCAGTCGAGTCTATGCAGACTGCTTGTTATTATCAGAGATGGTAACCCCGGCAAAGGAGGTGACAAACTCAAAAAAGGAGAATTAAAAACAAAGGAAATAGAAGGGGTCCGTGTAACGCTTCACAATTCACTTTTCAGACCATACAATGCAAATGCAAAAATTAAAAATTGAAACCAGACATTCTTTTTTCTTGTTTTTCCAGTACATTATCAATGGATATTTGCCTTTTCTCCCCTTTTTTCAATTTTACTTTTGCTAAATTATGACTTCAGAAACAAACATTTGAATAAATTAAATCTAACCGATTTTCTATTTTTCCATTTTTCGTCTTGTAATTTGTGCCGTGGGCGGTACCATTAGTACGGGGGTGTGGCCGTGGACAAACTTTACAATAATTTCATTGATGAAACTGCTTTATTTACACTGCATGCACGTTTGAGGAGAAGTTTAAAAGACGGAACACAGGATAACATTTTTCACCCGAAGTGCCATAACTTGTATTATTAGGCTAATAGTCTACTACGTGTAGGCTACTAAATTATAAGGCAGTCTCAATCGGCCATCGGGAGCAGCCGGGAAAAGTGAAGTGGCCTGGGTATATGATTTGGCACATTGCCCTACCTGTTTGTATTGACCTTATTAATAAAAATACTACCAAGCGAAAATATAGAAAAAAAGCTTATTTTTTTGTTAGGTTTTTAGCTCTCGTTTGTAATAGCCTACAATACAATAAAGATGCAAATGTTTTCACTATAGCCGCGGCCCGCGGGCATTGTTCGTTACCACGGCATCCGCTTGAGCTTCTGTGTGCTTTAGCTCTAGACCGCTTCGTTCTCGTGCCCTTAAATCTAGCACAGTTGTAGAACTCTAGTCTGTTCATTAGCAGGGATGAGCATGAGGCGATAAGGCTATAGCTAACTGTGCTGCAAATCAAGACCAATAATATTTATTTATTTATTTTCAATAAATAAACAGAAATACCTTGCTACGTTTGGCACATTGCCCAGCTTGTTTTTTATTTATTTATTCGAGCACATTAAATTCGCCATTCGATAATGAATCAGCATCAGCACTATAGACATTACATATTGTATTAGCCTAAACGAGAGCTAAAAACCTTTAAAAAATGCTTATTTTTTTCTATGTTTTTGCTTAGTAGGCTATAATTTTTATCGTTATTCTAAATTCCCATGAAGGATCTTGAAAAGCGCTGCTGCTCGCGAGCCACCCCCGTTCTACTGCACTGAAAATGAACTGTCTGGGATCTCGTGGTTGTGGCTGCCAACTGTACCATGTAAAATGAACAACAACAAGGATATAGCTATATATTAATAAAATAAAGTAAGAATGAATAGGTAAATACAAACAAGGGCAATGTGCCAAATCGTACCCAGGCCACCGGGATTTCACTTTTCCCGGCTGCTCCCGATGGCCGGTCCGAGACTGCCTTATAATTTATCACAGACTATTAATAATAAAAATGATGGCACTTCGGGTGAAAAATATCGTCCCGTGTTCCGTCTTTTAAACTTCTCCTCAAACGTGCATGCAGTGTAAATAAAGCAGTTGGGTCATTCTACGAAAATGTCCATTTTTCTGTCCCTAGCCTTTACAGAAGTATTACACTTAAAAAACACTTTAGGGTTACAATTTCTTTACATTTTAAAATAAAACAATATGTTATTTGAACAATTACACCTTATTGAGCCATCAATGTGGCAATATTTGATTTTTATTAATTATATAGAATTCCAAGCACCAAAGAAGTGCTCGTCCCCACAGTCATGTACAGAGGGGAAATGCTTTATTTTGAGGTCAATAACAGGTTTTTACACCATTTTAAATACAATAATGTATACATAACTGGGTGGTTCTTCAACTACGGGCACTTTTGGCCTTGTGAACTTGATGTAAAAAAAAGTGTTCAAATCAAAATTGTCACAGTCTAACAGTTAAATATAACTAGTCTAGTTTAATGATCCATAAGAGAACGCACTTACATTATAAGACAAATTGGTGTTTTTTGACATATTTTCCGATCCGCACTGAAAAAATGTCATTTCCATCACATGCAAATATTTGATTATTATTTAAAATTCTTATGATATACATAATTTCTCAACAGTGTAAAACCACTTCCACACATAGTTTGACCAATTTATACCTATATTGCAATTACCATAGATTTGTGGATTAAATAAATTAATTGTCATGAGGCCCAAACACAAAGCTTCCACCACAACCTGAAATATAATATTGCATTGGTTAGATACATTTCAGAAAAATAACTACTTGTGTTATTACATTAAGTGGAACCTTATCCCATAAAATATGCAGAATTTTTTAATGAGTGATTAGAATTTTGTACATATTTTTAAAAAAGTTATGAGGTGGTGGAAATGACTGGGTGTTGTGGAAATGACAATGAATGGACGTCCATGTAGAAAAACAGAAAACATTTAGTTGAAACCCATTTAACAAATCATTAGTCATTAGTCTGTTTGGTTCCATAACCAGATGAACAGTTACAGTCTTACTGTAAACAACTTTAACCACAAATAGTGAGACCTTTATCCAGTTGACCTCCGCAGCATCTTAAAAATAGATGAAAAGGCATTTAAACAAATATATATTTGAATAAATACATTAGTGTTGTACATTTCAATAAATAAAATATTCATATGTAGCCACTCAATCTAAGAATTCCACCTTGTAAGCATAAATGTCATTTCCACCACACCTTTGTCATTTCCACCCAAGAATAATGTGGTGGAAATGTGGTGGAAATGACCGTGGTGGAAATGATAATCCTACAGTATTTTGTAAAAAAATCCAAGCTAGTATTACATATTAGCTATGAATTGGTAGTTAGCATTGCATGCATGCAAAATACATCTATTTGTGTTAAAAAATCAATTTATTTACAAACTCATTTATTGTTACGCCATGTTTGGAAATGACATACAATAAAAATATTTTCATTTTAAGCAACATTTACCTTGAGTTTTCTTATCCAAGTTGCTGAAGAAATTTAAAATCTCCTCCATGTCAGACATGTGCTGTGATGTCATTGTTCATCTCCATTGAAACTACCCAAACAATCTTTCAAAAAAACTTTTTAAAGGGACATTACAGCGTTGTGGTGGAAATGACGGCAATACTGTGGGACAACTACATTTTGTATATAAAATCACATTAATAGTTGTCTGACCTTAAATACCTCAATTATGTTTTGATTCTTTTACTGAAACTTTATTCAGTCATAATAAAAAAAAAAAGATAAATAACTTTTTTACACTTCTTTTTCATTATTGAAGATCAAAAGTCTGGGTGTGGGACAAGCACAAAACAGCAATATTTGCACGTATAATGATGTTTAAAAAGGTGAAAAAATCATCATAGACTACCGGTAAAAAGTTCCTAAAGTACTTTCATTGTAAATTTAACTATGAAAGTGTTAATTTTTCAAAATTAAATGTTTTTTATAAAATATGATCAAAGGACATGAAAGTGCCCGTAGTCTAAGAATTGCCCAACTATCAAATATATTATGTAAATGATATATATAAAAAAAATGCAGAATAAATATTATTAAATTTATAATGAAATTAGTGGTCTTGTATTAGTGGTCCATTTTTCGTCTTGTAATTTGTGCCGTGGGCGGTACCATTAGCACGGGGGTGTGGCCGTGGACAAACTTTACAATAATTTCATTGATGAAACTGCTTTATTTACACTGCATGCACGTTTGAGGAGAAGTTTAAAAGACGGAACACAGGATAACATTTTTCACCCGAAGTGCCATAACTTGTATTATTAGGCTAATAGTCTACTACGTGTAGGCTACTAAATTATAAGGCAGTCTCAATCGGCCATCGGGAGCAGCCGGGAAAAGTGAAGTGGCCTGGGTATATGATTTGGCACATTGCCCTACCTGTTTGTATTGACCTTATTAATAAAAATACTACCAAGCGAAAATATAGAAAAAAAGCTTATTTTTTTGTTAGGTTTTTAGCTCTCGTTTGTAATAGCCTACAATACAATAAAGATGCAAATGTTTTCACTATAGCCGCGGCCCGCGGGCATTGTTCGTTACCACGGCATCCGCTTGAGCTTCTGTGTGCTTTAGCTCTAGACCGCTTCGTTCTCGTGCCCTTAAATCTAGCACAGTTGTAGAACTCTAGTCTGTTCATTAGCAGGGATGAGCATGAGGCGATAAGGCTATAGCTAACTGTGCTGCAAATCAAGACCAATAATATTTATTTATTTATTTTCAATAAATAAACAGAAATACCTTGCTACGTTTGGCACATTGCCCAGCTTGTTTTTTATTTATTTATTCGAGCACATTAAATTCGCCATTCGATAATGAATCAGCATCAGCACTATAGACATTACATATTGTATTAGCCTAAACGAGAGCTAAAAACCTTTAAAAAATGCTTATTTTTTTCTATGTTTTTGCTTAGTAGGCTATAATTTTTATCGTTATTCTAAATTCCCATGAAGGATCTTGAAAAGCGCTGCTGCTCGCGAGCCACCCCCGTTCTACTGCACTGAAAATGAACTGTCTGGGATCTCGTGGTTGTGGCTGCCAACTGTACCATGTAAAATGAACAACAACAAGGATATAGCTATATATTAATAAAATAAAGTAAGAATGAATAGGTAAATACAAACAAGGGCAATGTGCCAAATCGTACCCAGGCCACCGGGATTTCACTTTTCCCGGCTGCTCCCGATGGCCGGTCCGAGACTGCCTTATAATTTATCACAGACTATTAATAATAAAAATGATGGCACTTCGGGTGAAAAATATCGTCCCGTGTTCCGTCTTTTAAACTTCTCCTCAAACGTGCATGCAGTGTAAATAAAGCAGTTGGGTCATTCTACGAAAATGTCCATTTTTCTGTCCCTAGCCTTTACAGAAGTATTACACTTAAAAAACACTTTAGGGTTACAATTTCTTTACATTTTAAAATAAAACAATATGTTATTTGAACAATTACACCTTATTGAGCCATCAATGTCGCAATATTTGATTTTTATTAATTATATAGAATTCCAAGCACCAAAGAAGTGCTCGTCCCCACAGTCATGTACAGAGGGGAAATGCTTTATTTTGAGGTCAATAACAGGTTTTTACACCATTTTAAATACAATAATGTATACATAACTATCAAATATATTATGTAAATGATATATATAAAAAAAATGCAGAATAAATATTATTAAATTTATAATGAAATTAGTGGTCCCCTGGAGTTGTGTCACTGGTGTTACCGTTAAACAAAAATCTCTTATTTTGAAATAAAAATCACACTGAAGACATCACTTGACTTTCTTCTGCCAATTTCCTGATTATTTATGAAGAAAAGCCCATGGTGGATCCACTGTCACTTTTCAGTTATCAGAAATCTTCTCATTTATCTCATGATTTCATATGAAGCTTTTAGTTGAAGTCACTGGTATGACCTAGGCTACTTTACTGTTAGGTAATTGTAAAAAAAAACTGGAATACAAATGGATTAAACTACTTAATTTAGTTAGTATACCATGACTGACAACATGTGGTTTGTTACCTTGCAGCAGCCATTTTGTAAAATTAATTTTTCATGAAAATTTTCACTGGTGTCACCTTTCTTATGGGTAACACCAGTAACACCAGTGACTTCCATTTATAGATCAACGTTATTGTGTCACTGGTGTTACTGTTTTTTTTCTGTCACATTAAATGCAATGTCACATGTGACATAGTAATAATGTTACATCCATTTAATTCTGCTACACTCAAAAGTTAAGACTTAAAGGATTGCATCATTACTTGATTTTAACTGGTTTTCAAATATTTTCATTGTTATAGCAAATAGATGGTAGCGCAGATGAACTAACCTCATTCAAGCACACTTTTAACAAACCTGATTACAATAAATAAAACATAATCTCCTAATTTGTTGTATTATTATTATTATTCGTTAACTCTGTCTACATGTGCTGAAAAAAATTTGAAATAATATTTCATAAAAACCTTTAATATTGCCAAAGAAGTAAGGTAACACCAGTGACAAAAAAATGCAAGATGCCGCAATATATCAAGAGACATGTGGGTCACACATGATTTCACCACTTTATTAAGTTTTGTTTTGAAAAAAAAAAAAACTTTCTTTGAAGTGAATTTCGTTTTGTATAAATTGTATTTTAATTTTAATAATATTTTCATCAACCAATTTCCTGGCTTTTAATAAATAAGAATCAAATATAGCAGACAATAATCATAACGTGGAAGCCCCAGCGCAATTGCATTGCTCATGAACTGGAGCTCAGCGTAGCTATAAGCTGCCTCGCAGCACTAGAAATATATATTATATATATATATATATATATATATATATATATAGAGAGAGAGAGAGAGAGAGAGAGAGAGAGAGAGAGAGAGAGAGAGAGCTTGAAATGTCTACTTTTAAACAAAACAATTCCAAACAAAAAAAAACGACTACTTGTAATTCAAAATGTGCATTTCTCTCTAGGCGCGTTCACTGCGGTCACTATTGAAGCCAACATTGACACAGAGAACACTAGTTCCTATTAAAGGGGTCATATAGTGTCATTTTTGTACAAGCTAATATGATTCTTTAGGGTCTAAATTAAAAGTTTGTAATATACTTTAATTAAAAATTCTCATTAGTATTGAAAGAAAACACTCATTTTACCTGGTCAAAAACAGCTCTGTTTTCAGCTCGCCGTTTGAGAGCATGGGTCTTTAAATGATAATGAGCTTTGCTCTCCTCGCCATCTGTTCTGTGCGCACACCGTTTCAAAAACAATAACACTATATCCATAACGCGTTTTTTACTATGGGATTATGAATTATATTGAGATCGTCGTACATAGAAAACATGCTGTAATGTACCCTGAGTGTAAAAATAGCCGCATTCATCGTGAAGCGTGCAGCAAGCGATTTGCAAAGATTAATATAAAGATTAAAAGAATTACACTCACTCACTTCTTCTGGAGGTGCGTCAGGAACACGAATAGTTGGTACAGATCCTTTTTTCAGGAGCAGCTTCTTAGTAAAACCAGCTGTATAACGTACTGACCCTCGTTTATAAAGCAGCCTGGTGAAATGATTCGCGCAAACATGAAAGCATTGATGTTGATCGTGATTCGTGGGGAATTCCCTTCGAAAACAAACTCGGTTCTGATTTAGGAACAACAAAATGATGCTGTGTTCGTTATTACACCCAAGAAACACCACAAAAGCTTAAACGTCATTCTGCTCCAGCATATCAACAATGGCGGACTACTATGACGACAGCTGTCACAGCTCGCTCAGGGCGGGTCTTGTGTTAAAACACGACTGTCACTCAACAATCGCGGGTGGGGCGTTGGATATTATGACGTCACAATATCGAACGGCTTGATTTGAGACAGGGGAAACATATAAGGATATTAAAACAAAACCACTGGATGGATTTTTATCATGATAGGATGGTTGTGTAGGCTACAGGCACTGCCAACAGACATTTCAGTGCAATCAACTTGTAAAAGTGCATGTACCATTATATGACCCCTTTAATAAACAATTAAAATGTCTCCTTGCTACATTTGAAACATTCATAATTACTAATTTTGACGGTTCTTTGTGAAAGATTTTATGTGTGTTATTGGCAGCGTCACCCTCAGGTTACATGAACGCGCATCACCCCCGAAAACATTGGGGATTTATTTAGACAATAATCACACAACCTATTCGATATTCTATAATTACATCAACTTATTGAATATTCTACAATCATTACTGCTTTAATTTATCCAGTGTAAAACTCGGACACTGCCTCACAAATGTGGGTTTTCTTTAAGGACTGTCCTACTACAGGATTTAACACCGCTCAAAAACAGTTTCAAAAGACATTGTAACAAGCAATAGTTATTAAATTTTTCATCAATTAATTTCTTAATTTATCCTTTGACTAATTTTTTGGGCCTATGCCAAACTTACTTGCCGACCCCTGCTATAGGACATAAAATGTTTTGTTTATAGCCTAATAGTTATGTTTTCAGATTGTAGTTGTATAATTTCAATTATCAGACATAATGGGCTTTTTTTTATCCTATTCTATTCATGCATTTACAGAAGCAATCTCATAGCCAGTTGACGAGATGGAGTTGGCAACCACTGATGTTTAGTATACCAAAATGCTACAGCCTAGGCCTATTCAACTTAGGAAAGATAAAAACAAACCAACAATAAACTATAAAAATGCAATAGCCTATATCAAATATTTTCCATATATAGAGGCATTTGGCCCTCAAAATGAGTTAAACACACATAAATATAATAGATGCAGACATCACGTTTAGTGAAAGGAATTGGTGAAGGGAAAGTTTGTGCAGAAACTGACACACTGCACTGAGCCGTGTTGACTAGCATTGCCATACCGTACGTGTTACAGATTTTTAATTTTTTTAATAACTTCACTGCCACAAGTGATTGACCCGACATTTCACTGCCACACATGATTTACATGACGTGTGCGTCTTAAATAGATATCAGAATAAAAACTACATTAGTGAACGTTAAGTGAGACGTTCATTGACGTGTGCATGTAGCAAAGTTATATAAAAGAGCCAATTGGAACATCATACCTCATTACATTAATTGCCAACAATAAACTATAAAAATGCAATAGCCTATATCAAATATTTTCCATATATAGAGGCATTTGGCCCTCAAAATGAGTTAAACACACATAAATATAATAGATGCAGACATCACGTTTAGTGAAAGGAATTGGTGAAGGGAAAGTTTGTGCAGAAACTGACACACTGCACTGAGCCGTGTTGACTAGCATTGCCATACCGTACGCGTTACAGATTTTTAATTTTTTTAATAACTTCACTGCCACAAGTGATTGACTCGACATTTCACTGCCACACATGATTTACATGACGTGTGCGTCTTAAATAGATATCAGAATAAAAACTACATTAGTGAACGTTAAGTGAGATGTTCATTGACGTGTGCATGTAGCAAAGCTATATAAAAGAGCCAATTGGAACATCATACCTCATTACATTAATTGCCATTTATGCTGCCTTACAAGAGACATGATAGACTATATAAATTGCTTCCATGTATTCCCCCCAAACATTACACCCTCTTCATACTGGTACTATGGAAACACCACAAACACTCAAACATTGCAAAGGAACTTTTACTGAAACAAATAGTTATAAAATGCAGCACAATAAAATAATGCCCACAATTTATTAAAAGAATACCTTAATATAAATGCATTAAACAAAATATTGGGCTTTAAATGCATCTTCAAAGTTCTTTTTCAAAAGAAATTTAAACAAATTATACATGTTAAACGTAAACATTTTTTGTATAAAAAAAAAGCAATACAATTCCACAATTACTTTGACTAAAATTAAAAAAAATGCTTCTATGAAAATAAGTATAATAAAAAAACCTCACTTTCAATTTCAGCACTCAAATGGACATTCCACCTCCCCTTCCTGACCTTCAAACAGATTGGCTGCTTCTCCAAGCAAATCTTCATTTTGAGGTTCAGCTTCAGCCTTATCATCCTTTACCTTGCTGACTGCAATAACCACACCCTTTTGAATGTTGAATGAACACATCCCCATTTCTAGCAAATGCTCCTCAACACTCTGCGCATCCACGACCAAATTGCACAAACCCTCTTCCTCTAAATGTCTTCTCAAAACGGAATTGGACAATTTAAATTCATCCTCCCCAGAGTTACCGGACACGGAGATTTTAGCTGTTACAGTTGGCAGAAAACTGATCAGCTTTTGCAGCAGCCCACATTTCACGCACCGATTAAACTTGGCTTTAGAATCAAAATTAGCCTGCCAAGCACGGCACTTCATACAGCACCAACGGATGGTGACCTCGGCACCACTGATCTCACCTATCACTGTCGTAACATCTCCTTCATTTACTGTGAATGGAGAGTCTATGGCCGGAGCAGAAAGTGCTGGCACTTTTTTAAATTGTGAGAATCGGGTGGCTGTCAAATAAAAATCTCCCTCAAACTCCCTAGTGCACACATTGGTAATTTCATACAATTGACTGTTCACCAGCGCTCCCACTTGAGTCTCCCACAAATTCAGCTTGATGCGACTGGTGTGATCAGCCACATAGCAGATTTGCAGATCCACCGGTATTCCCTTTACTGAAGCGGTTTCACTTGGGGAACCAACATGCACTACCTTCACCTTGACAGCAGCAACCTGAAACAAAAAGTCTTATTTACTTATGCACACAAACGCAAAAAGACAACATCTATTACAGAATCATACATGTTTTGTTCTGTAGGACAGAAAAAACATTTAAAATAATGAATGGGAAGTTGACAAAAACAAATTTGTGTACAATCTACAAGTCAGCCATGATGCAGAAAAAAAAAGTGCTCAACAATGAAGGGTTGGCACTCTTAAACATCAAGAGTGCAAAACAGACACTCACCCACATACAAACACAATTTTACACACACCAATGAATTGATTTAAAAAAAAAAAACATACCAACCATATAAGTGAAGGGAAATTGACAAACTCTACAAATCAGCCACAATGCAGAAAAAAAAGTGCTCTGCAATGGAGTGACACTCACAATTTATTATATACATTTATATATATTTTTATTTTTTTATTGAATTGTAATGTAACCTGTAACAAAATGCTTTCTCTGTATTCAGGTTTGACTGTAGTAATGCAAAAGTGTGTACACTTCACGTTCAGTTTATAAAAAAAAAAAAAAAAATTATAAACCTTGGTAAAAAGTATTTGAGAATTTCTAAAAAATACATTCAAATCCACATCTTAAAAGTAATTTGGTTCAAAAACTAGAAAACTTACAAGCCTCTCCATAGAGAGCTATACAGGCATCTAGTGGTGAACCCATGAAATAATTTAATTTTCCACAACAGATGACGCTAATCTGACTTCAAAGGAAATTTTAAAGGCCTAGTCTTTATATTAATCTGAAATACTGCAATAATTGAGGAAGTATTTTTTAAAAATTAGAAAAAAAAGTTTGTATTATATTCAATGGCAAAAATTAACCATACATATTTATAACATCAAATTCTCTCAAAATACAAAATTAAAAAGGAAAAAGATTAACAAAAAATAAATTGCATTGTTTTTTTTACTGAGATGGAGGAAGTTTAATTTTTAGGTGTTCAGTCACTTCTGACCGGGAAAACAAGTGTTGCACCCAAATGAAGAGCACCTGAGGGTGTATATAACTTAACCCACACAGCTAAAACTCCAGTGTTAAATTAACTCTCCTGGGAGCTTATATAGCACCAGAATCAAGAGTGTTAAAGTATTAAAATATGTGTGTTAAATTAACACTCAAGAGTGTTAAAGTTAATGAGCTAAATAAGTGATTCATTGAGTGATGATTAATCATTACTGAAGACACCTGATGTTAACAAGCACAATGACCAAAAGAGAAAATCTAATTTTAAGACAATATGTGATCAGTTTTTCTTGACCCTTAAATCATTAACTTTAGATTTAGTTTAGCTTTTCTATCTGAGTTATAACTCACAGAGAAAGGTTCTAAAGGTGATGGTAGTTATGTTTTGACATTATCATAATTTGACCTGAATCACATCTCATTTAGAGAGTTATGTCTACCATATTGATTACAGCAGCCCGTGATTTTACAGTTATTGATTTTCTTTGATTTTCTTATTGATAATTGATATAATCCAAAATCTCTTAATTCTGATCAAAAGACTTTGAAAATTTCTTTTAGACACAGACATAAATAATCAGCCTGTGAATCTCAACAATGGTGACAATAATAAAGCATGTTGAATTTTTAGGTCATTAACTTTAACACTCTTGACTGTTAATTTACCACTCATATTTTTACACTTTAACACTCTTGAGTCTGGAGCCATATAAACTCCCAGGAGAGTTCATTTAACACTGGAGTTTTTGCTGTGCACCAGCATAAAAATAATGTGTGGGAAGCTCTGTTGTACACAAATGATCACAACCACATTAATACACATAGCACAAAATAAAATCACTTACATTCTGCTGTGGAGCCATGTTTTTCACCTCAGCTATGGTCTTCACTTTCAACAATGGGGATTTAAATGGATACCCAAGATCTGCCACCACAGAAATGTCTGTACAGCTACCACAGTGAATGTCATATTCACTGCCATTCTTACCTATGCAAACACATTACCAATCATTTTACTAATCAGTAACATTAGAAAAACACTTAAATATTTAGATAACTGAATAGATACTCACTAACTCTCCGTGCTATCCGGTCCAATTTGACAGGACTCTGATTCCTGTTAGCTTGAACAAAAGCTGTTCGTTTTTCAGCAGCAAACACAACGACATCGTGGTACTCATCCCTGTTCACTTGGAACTCAGCATTGAAATACTTATAACCAGTTCGAAGTGAAGTTTTTAATTCACTTACATTGTGGATGTAGCCACAAACTGACTCATTGTAATCACTCTTAAATTTTTTGGCTGTTGAAGTGGAAGCCATTTTCTACGTGCTCTAAACCTGCACCTGCTCCTGCTTCTGCTTCTGCTTCTGCTTCTTCTTCTTTTACATTTGATTGATAATTGTCTCCCTAATCAAACACACCAGATTCAACTCATTAGCTCATTAACCCATGTGATAATGAGCTGATGAGTTGAATGATGAGTTGAATCTGGTGTGTTTGATTAGGGAGACAATTATCAATCAGGGTTGGGAAACACTCTATCATATCATTTATTTATTTAAAATAACTGTATCACTGGTTCTGTGCCCTAATCCTGAGGATCAAATGCTCTGCCCATTTTATATGTCGCTCTTATCTGATACACTCAGATAACCAATCATTTCATAAAACTATCTTCAAATGACCTAATAATCAAATTTACTTGTGGTAAATAAAATAGACAAACTCACGAAAGCAATAGGTCCCCCATGATAAAAACAATAATCATAACTTCACAAAACATACATAACATTTTTTTATCTACAAGAAAATGTATATACAACTGTGTCACTGTAAGCATGCTTAATTAGTTTTAAAAGGTTATTTTCCCCAAATGGAATCATTAAAATAATCCATGTGACTACAATGATTCAACATTAGGCTCCAACATGAACATGAAATAAACATGAAAAGGGGTATAAGCACCTGGGGCCGTATGTATAAAGCCACTCAGAGTAAAATTTTAGTCTCAAGTCTGTCAAAATTTTAAGAATGACGTCATTTTACTTTTCTTCCTAGACTTAAGAATAAGTGTGATTCATAAAGGTTCCTAAGTGTCAAGACTAGGTCTCAGCTCCTAAATTATTTAAGAGAGCTGAAGAGGTCTCTTAACCTAGTTAGGAGTAACAAGATGACAGCAGAGAGGAGGAGGCCACACACATTTCAATGAAAATATGATGTATTGGAGTTACAGTAAATGATGACGGAGTTGATTTTATAGCAATGAAATGAAAGGAAACTAATAATTATATTGTTGCTGACTGGAAAAAAGCAGCAGTACTGACTTGAGCTCATCATTCCACAGTAAGCAGGGTCTTACAGTTTTTCTCGATTGCTTAAACACTATAACCAGGCTTTTGAACTAAAATTTCAAAACCATATTCCATTTATCAAAAAGCACACTCATTTACTAAACTATAAACACTATTCCCTGTTTTGACATATGAGTCAGATTTGTTGAACTGTCACTGCAAAACTCTACACACAAATCCCTTAATTTCTCATTGCTTAGACAATGTTGTCATGTATAAAGCACTAGCATTCAATATAGTTCACTCAAGTCAGCACAGCTTCA
Source organism: Scardinius erythrophthalmus (assembly GCF_964197995.2). Lineage (NCBI taxonomy): Eukaryota > Metazoa > Chordata > Actinopteri > Cypriniformes > Leuciscidae > Scardinius > Scardinius erythrophthalmus. Next base: position 47,408 of record NW_028296411.1, read on the forward strand.
GCTCAGTTAGCACACAATTACCCAAGTGGAAACACTAAGAGTCAAAATTTAACACATCAATCAGAACCTTCAATAAGTATGTAAAAGGGCCTA
>NW_028296411.1:52500-101000 GCF_964197995.2 Scardinius erythrophthalmus
GTGTCTTATATCATTGGAAAGCTGGACACCTGACGAACAAAACGTATATCTCCGATTTTATTTCCGCCATGATAGATTTTCCGCCATTTTGAATTTTGTCGAAAATCTACTTTTGCGAACTAGTCCCTGGTTTTTTGCCCGATCGGAACCAAACCAGTGCAGAATTGTTCTCTGGAGTCTGAATATCAATAATTATCAAAATAAAGTTGAAATTTCGATTCACGGTCGCTAGGGGGTGCAAAATTAACGTTGTGGGAGGAGCCTATTTTACTAAAATGGCTATAACTCCAGAAGTAAAAGAGGTATTTTAACCAAACCTGGTACACATGTGTAAGACGTCAATATGAGGTCACGGTAAAAAAATCGCGGCGATTGGTCACATGGTGGCGCTATAACATGAAAAAAACATAAAACAGGCTATAACCACCTGACCGTTAGTCCGATTGACTTGAAAATTGGTATGCAGTGTCTTGGTCCAAGGTGCCATGTATGTCTATGAGGACATTGGTGTATCTCAAAAAACATGGCCGCCATCGGCCAATGAAGTTTGAGCACCTATTAGACAAGGTTAACGGAGGCCTATCGGAACGAAACTCAGTGGGCATGTTCGACTCATGGCCCTAGAGGTCTGTAAGAATTTTAAAAGAAATCGGCCACTAGTTGGCGCTAACGAGTTTTATGGCTCTGTAATCACGTGGTGTTACACTTATTGTCACAAAATGCATACCATTTGATAGATCTCCTCTTGTTGAACAACTTTGCCTCAAGAACCATTGCTGTCAATCAAACCGTTCATTAAATATTCGTAATTATGTTAAAAACCTACTTTTGCGAACTAGTCCTAGGTTTTTCGCCCGATCAGAACCAAACGAGTCTAGGACAATTCTATGGACTCTCAAGATCAATAATTATCAAAAAAAAGTTGAACTTTTGCATTTTTCGCATGGGTATATTGGGTCATAAAGAAAATGGGCGTGGCAAAATGCACTCAAAAGCCTATAAATCCTAAACAAAAACTCAGAACTTCACGAAAATTGGTGAGCTTATGTGCCATAACATCATTAACAAGCATGCAAAATTTCATGGAGATCGGACTATAGATGGTGCTATAACTGTTAAAAAGCTTTAAAAAACACATATTTCCTATGGTAAATTGCCTGTATTGGCTGTAAATGGACTTTTCCATCTATTATTTCAGTGGTTAAAAGCTTTCTAAATAAATCTTAATGTCTTAAATGCTTATGTGCCTAAAGGCCTTAAATGCTTGAACCCCGATAAATGCTGCTTGCAGCTTTAATTAGGGGTTCAAGCACGAAGTGCTGAAACCCTATTGTAATTGTGCTGATTTTTATTATTATTAGGGGTTCAAGCACGAAGTGCTGAAACCCTATTGTAATTGTGCTGATTTTTATTATTATTATTATTATTATTATTCTGCCGTAAAACGCATCGTGCAGCCCAAACCGTAAGGGCTAGAGCTTTGAAACTTTGCCATATGGTAGTACAAAAATCGAGGAGAGGTTATCAAATTATGACCCCGATTGGCCCATAGGTGGCGCTATAGCAACCAAAAGCGCGAAACTGCTCATAACTCCTAGACCGTAAGTCATAGACTCAAGTGTCTTATATCATTGGAAAGCTGGACGCCTGACGAACAAAACGTATATCTCCGATTTTATTTCCGTCATGATAGATTTTCCGCCATTTTGAATTTTGTCGAAAACCTACTTTTGCGAACTAGTCCCTGGTTTTTTGCCCGATCGGAACCAAACCAGTGCAGAATTGTTCTGTGGAGTCTGAAGATCAATAATTATCGAAAAAAAGTTGAAATTTCGATTCACGGTCGCTAGGGGGTGCAAAATTAACGTTGTGGGAGGAGCCTATTTTACTAAAATGGCTATAACTCAAGAAGTAATTCAGTAAACTTCACCAAACTTGGTAAACATGTGTAGAAGGTCAATCTGAGGTCACAGTAAAAAAAATGCGTCGATTGGCCACATGGTGGCGCTATAAAACAAAAAAAACATGTAGACACCTGACCGTTAGTCCGATTGACTTGAAATTTGGTATGCAGTGTCTTGGCCCAAGGGGCCATGTATGTCTAAAAGGATATTGGCATATCTCGAAAAACATGGCCGCCATTGGCCAATGAGGTTTGAGCACCTATTAAACAAGGTTAACGGAGGCCGATCGGAACGAAACTCGATGGGCATGTTCGACTCATGGCCCTAGAGGTCTGTAAGAGTTTTGAAAGAAATCGGCCACTAGTTGGCGCTAACGAGTTTTATGGCTCTGTAATCACGTGGTGTTACACTTATCGTCACAAAATGCATATCATCTGATAGATCTGCTCATGCTGAACAACTTTGCCTCTAGAACTAATGCTGTCAATTAAACCGTTTATTAAATATTCGTAATTATGTTAAAAACCTACTTTTACGAACTAGTCCTAGGTTTATCGCCCGATCGAAACCAGACCAGTCTATGACAATTCTCTGGACACTCTAGATCAATAATTATCAAAAAAAAGTTGAACTTTTGCATTTTGCGCATGGGTATATTGGGTCATAAAGAAAATGGGCGTGGCAAAATGCACTCAAAAGCCTATAAATCCTAAACGAAAACTCAGAACTTCACGAAAATTGGTGAGCATATGTGCCACAACATCATTAACAAGCATGCAAAATATCATGGAGATCGGACTATAGGTGGCGCTATAACTGTTAAAAAGCTTGCCTGTATTGGCTGTAAATGGACTTTTCCATCTATTATTTCAGTGGTTAAAAGCTTTCTAAATAAATCTTAATGTCTTAAATGCTTATGTGCTTAAAGGCCTTAAATGCTTGAACCCCGATAAATGCTGCTTGCAGCTTTAATTATTATTATTATTATTATTCCGCCGTAAAACGCATCGTGCAGCCCAAACCGTAAGAGCTGGAACTTTGAAACTTTGACAGATGGTAGTACAAAAATCGAGGAAAGGTTCAGAGATTATGACCCCGATTGGCCCATAGGTGGCGCTATAACAACCAAAAGCGCGAAACTGCTCATAACTCCTAGACCGTATGTCGTAGACTCAAGTGTCTTATATCATTGGAAAGCTGGACGCCTGACGAACAAAACGTATATCTCCGATTTCATTTCCGCCATGATAGATTTTCCGCCATTTTGAATTTTGTCAAAAATCTACTTTTGCGAACTAGTCCCTGTTTTTTTGCCCGATTGGAACCAAACTAGTGCAGAAATGTTCTCTGGAGACTGAATATCAATAATTATCGAAAAAAAGTGGAAATTTCGATTCACGGTCGCTAAGGGGCGCCAAAACGTACGTTGTGGGAGGGGCCTATTTTACTAAAATGGCTATAACTCCCGATGTAAATGAGGTATCTTCACCAAACTTGGTACACATGTGTATGAGCTTACTCTGGGGTCACAGTAAAAAAATCGCGACGATTGGCCTCATGGTGGCGCTATAAAATGAAAAAAACATAAAACAGGCTATAACCACCTGACCGTTAGTCCGATTGACTTGAAAATTGGTATGCAGTGTCTTGGTCCAAGGTGCCATGTATGTGTATGAGGACATTGGCGTATCTCAAAAAACATGGCCGCCATCGGCCAACGAAGTTTGAGCACCTATTAGACAAGGTTAACGGAGGCCGATCGGAACGAAACTCAATGGGCATGTTCGGCTCATGGCCCTAAAGGTCTGTAAGAATTTTGAAAGAAATCGGCCACTAGTTGGCGCTAACGAGTTTTACGGCTCTGTAATCACGTGGTGTTACAAATATCCACACAATATGCATATCATTTGATAGATCTCCTCATCCTGAACAACTTTGCCTCAAGAACCATTGCTGTCAATCAAACTGTTCATTAATTATTCATTAATATGTTAAAAACCTACTTTTGCGAACTAGTCCTAGGTTTTTTGCCCGATCGGAACCAGACCAGTCTAGGACAATTCTCTGGACTCTCTAGATCAATAATTATCAAAAAAAAGTTGAACTTTTGCATTTGGATGGCTGTAATAGGGTAATTTATAAAATGGGCGTGTCAAAATACATTAAAAAGCCTATAAATCCTAAATAAAAACTCAGAACTTCACAAAAATTGGTCAGCATATGTGACATAACATCATTAACAAGCATGAAAAATTCTATGGAGATCGGACGATAGGTGGCGCTATAACTGTTAAAAAGCTTTAAAATCATATATTTCCTATGGTAAACTGCCTGTATTGGCTGTAAATGGTCTTTTCCATCTCTGATCATATAATTTTCATATCATAATGTTCAAAACTAGTGCAATACAATTCTCTGGACTCACTAGATCAATAATTGTCAGAAAAAGTTGAACTACTTCATTTGGATAGCTATAATAGGTTCACTTCAAAATCTGGCCTTTACCAAGTGTCCCCGAAAGCCTATATCTCTTTAATCAATGCTCAGACCTTCTTAAAAACAAGTCAGAACGTGTGAAATATCACCCTGAACAAGCATGAAAATTTTCAGACAGATCGGACAAAATTTGCCTCTATAACAGTTAAAAAGGTGAAAATGATATGAATTAATGGCATGTTAAGCCAATAAGTGGTATTTTACTGCCCCCTGCTGTTTAAAATAGTCATTTTCTCATATTGGTATTGGTATCAGCCATGGTAAATCATGATAAATGATGGTGTGTGTGTGTGTGTGTGTGTGTGTGTGTGTGTGTGTGTGTGGTACAAATATAACAAAGGTTTTATTTTCCAACATGAAAACAAACATAACAGAGTGCTAGTGCACAAACAATAACCGACAATGATAATGGATGAGAGGGGAACTTAAATACACAGATCAAGACAAGGACAACAGGTGACGGTTATGATGATGAGGAGCAGGTGATGATGAGGAGGGTGATGAGGAGCAGGTGCAGGTGATGACGACAGATGGTGAATGTGATGAAGACAGAAGGTGAATGTGATGAAGGTGAATGTGACACCAATATCACTGAAACATTTGTGTGTGTGTGTGTGTGTGTGTGTGTGTGTGTGTGTGTGTGTGTGTGTGTGTGTGTGTGTGTGTGAGCATTATTGTGTGTAGCATATGTAGCAAGTATGCATTATTGAGTTAACATGGAAACACTGGTTTGCTTTAGTGCAGAAAACTGGTCAAAATCATGAGGTTTAAAGTGAAAGTGAGCCAATAAGTGGTCTTCTACTGCCCTCTGCTGGCCATTCTACTTATTAATTAAATTTTTCCACATGTGCTTGCATTTATACTTGAATACACACTAAAAAAATCACTTATATAGCAATAACTATTATAACACAATCATATTTTGTCAGTGTTAATCACTTTATTTGCACTGACACTTCAAATAATTGCTAGTAATGTGATAAATCAGGCTAGAAACATGGTAAATCAAAGTAAATAATACTAGATTGTCGTTTATCTCCTGGTAAATAATACTAGAACGTGGTATATCATGGTAAATCATGATTAACTATGCTGTGTGTGTGTGTGTGTGTGTGTGTGTGTGTGTGTGTGTGTGTGTGTGTGTGTGTGTGTGTGTGTAAGCATGCATTGAGTTAACATGGAAAAACTGGTTTGCTTTAGTGCAGAAAACTGGTTTAAAGTGAAAGTGAGCCAATAAGTGGTCTTCTAGTGCCCTCTGCTGGCCATTCTACTTAATAATGAAATATTTTACATGTGCTTTTGCATTCATACTTGGACACACACTAAAAATCACGTATATAACTAACTATTATAACACAATAATATTTTGTCAGTGTTCATCACCTCATTTGCACTGACACTTCACATAATTGCTAGTAATGTGGTTAATCATGCTAGAAACATTGTAAATCATAGTAAATAATACTGAAATGAGGTGTATCAAGGTAAATCATGCTAGAATCCTAATAAATCATTCTGGAACATGGTATATGATAGTAAATCATGCTAGAATCATATTAAATAATTCTAGAATGTGGCAAATCGTTGTGGGAGGAGCCTATTTTACTCAAATGGCTATAACTCAAGAAGTAAATGAGATATCTTCACCAAACTCAGTACACATGTGTATGGGTTCAATTTGAGGTCACAGTAAACAATTTTATGGAGATCGGACCATAGGTGGCGCTATAACTGTTAAAAAGCTTTAAAACCATATATATCCCATGGCAATTTGCCTGTATTGGCTGTAAATGGTCTTTTCCATCTATTATGTCTGTGGTTACATGCTTGCTAAATAAATCTTAATGACTTTTGATGCTTTTGTGCTTAAATGCCTTAAAGGCCTTAACTGCTTGAACCCCGATAAATGCTGCTTGCAGCTTTAATTATTATTATTATTATTCTGCCGTAAAACGCATCGTGCAGCCCAAACCGTAAGAGCTGGAACTTTGAAACTTTGACAGATGGTAGTACAAAAATCGAGGAAAGGTTCAGAGATTATGACCCCGATTGGCCCATAGGTGGCGCTATAACAACCAAAAGCGCGAAACTGCTCATAACTCCTAGACCGTATGGCGTAGACTCAAGTGTCTTATATCATTGGAAAGCTGGATGCCTGACGAACAAAACGTATATCTCCGATTTTATTTCCGCCATGATAGATTTTCCGCCATTTTGAATTTTGTCAAAAATCTACTTTTGCGAACTAGTCCCTGGTTTTTTGCCCGATTGGAACCAAACTAGTGCAGAAATGTTCTCTGGAGACTGAATATCAATAATTATCGAAAAAAAGTGGAAATTTCGATTCACGGTCGCTAAGGGGCGCCAAAACGTACGTTGTGGGAGGGGCCTATTTTACTAAAATGGCTATAACTCCCGATGTAAATGAGGTATCTTCACCAAACTTGGTACACATGTGTATGAGCTTACTCTGGGGTCACAGTAAAAAAATCGCGACGATTGGCCTCATGGTGGCGCTATAAAATGAAAAAAACATAAAACAGGCTATAACCACCTGACCGTTAGTCCGATTGACTTGAAAATTGGTATGCAGTGTCTTGGTCCAAGGTGCCATGTATGTGTATGAGGACATTGGCGTATCTAAAAAAACATGGCCGCCATCGGCCAACGAAGTTTGAGCACCTATTAGACAAGGTTAACGGAGGCCGATCGGAACGAAACTCAATGGGCATGTTCGGCTCATGGCCCTAAAGGTCTGTAAGAATTTTGAAAGAAATCGGCCACTAGTTGGCGCTAACGAGTTTTACGGCTCTGTAATCACGTGGTGTTACAAATATCCACACAATATGCATATCATTTGATAGATCTCCTCATCCTGAACAACTTTGCCTCAAGAACCATTGCTGTCAATCAAACTGTTCATTAATTATTCATTAATATGTTAAAAACCTACTTTTGCGAACTAGTCCTAGGTTTTTTGCCCGATCGGAACCAGACCAGTGTAGGACAATTCTCTGGACTCTCTAGATCAATAATTATCAAAAAAAAGTTGAACTTTTGCATTTGGATGGCTGTAATAGGGTCAAAACGGGCGTGTCAAAATACATTAAAAAGCCTATAAATCCTAAATAAAAACTCAGAACTTCACAAAAATTGGTCAGCATATGTGACATAACATCATTAACAAGCATGAAAAATTCTATGGAGATCGGACGATAGTTGGCGCTATAACTGTTAAAACGCTTTAAAACCATATATTTCCTATGGTAAATTGCCTGTATTTGCTGTAAATGATGTCTTCTATCTTTTATCATATAATGTTCATATCATAATGTTCAAAACCAGTGCAGCACAATTCTCTGAACTCTCTAGATCAATAATTATCAGAAAAAAAGTTTAACTTCTTCAAAAGGTGATTTTATATGAATATAATGACATATTAAGCCAATAAGTGGTATTTTACTGCCCCCTGCTGTCATTTCATCATACTACTCCCTAATATTGTTATAAAATTCATATTTAGACTTTTTAAAATCATTATTTTAACATTTACAATCACATTTTGTCAAAACTCATCTATTGAGTATTACTATTGACAATTGTGTTACACTGAGATATGGAAATGGACGAAAGTAAATGAATGAAATGAAACGAAAGTATAACGGCATTTAAGCCACGCCCCCGAATACAAATCCATTCATAACTCGAAAACGGAAAGTCGTTGCGCTCAAATTTTGATGGTGAGGACCTCTCCGGGCTCTTGATCGAAACGTGTCGTCGCGGGCCTCGGGAGCGCGCCCCCCGCGCATCGCGAATCCGCGGGACCCCCGATTTTGAACGGCCATTACTCCCGACCCAGACCACCCCGAACATTGTGTGAGAGCTCGTTGGAAAGGGCGCGTCCTTGGCTAGCTTCGATTCAAATGTGGTGTTATTTGCCCTGGGCATTCCAGAGATAATAGCCCGAACAGATATGCCTTATAACAGTCATAACTCCCAGCCCCAATCGCCCAAAAACACATTGATGGTCTCATTCAACAGGGCTCCTCAAGCACTATCTATGCTCTGAGTTTCAGAATTTTTCGCCTTTTGGTTCCTGAGATATAAGTAAAAAAACAAATTCCCATTCATTCAAACACTTCAACTGTAAAATGTAAGCTATAATACCACTGTTGTCCACTAGAGGGAGCAGCAGGATTACGCATGATCTTTTAATTCGCTTCAGTATTGGAAATAAACAAATGCTTTAAGAAGCAATCTTTTTTATTATGATGTTTTTTTTATTATTATGATATTTGTATATATTTTATTTTTTTTTATTATGATTATGAACGGTTTGATTGACATTAGTGATTCTTGAGGCAAAGTTGTTCAAGATGAGGAGATGAAGATATTTTCACAATATCACATCCTAAAAACATTGAAAACATATTTGTCTTTGTGTGTGTGTGTGTGTGTGTGTGTGTGTGTGTGTGTGTGTGTGTGTGTGTGTGTGTGTGTGTGTGTGTGTGTGGGTTTGTGTGTGTGTCTGTGTGTGTGTAAGCATGCTTAATGGAAAGAACATGAAGAAACTGCTTTGTTTTACTGGTGGATAAAAAAGTATTTCAAATGAAAGTGAGTCAATTAGTGGTCTTCTACTGCCCTCTGCAGGACATTCTACTTAATAAAATATTTTCATCTGTGCTTTTGCATTAGTTTTTGGACTATATCAAATTACTTGCATGAAAATCACCTATTATAACACAGTCATGTTTTGTCAAAGTTTATCACTTCATTTTTACTGAGCTCTCAGTTTGAACAATTCTGCCTCTCAGTGATTAATTTGAAATCTGAAAATGGTGTTATACAGAGGAGATTTGCAATTATCATTTTGTTACCTATCTTTTATTTTAAATATCTCCATCTACAACAAAATGTGTGTGCATGTGTGTGTTCAAGCATGGTTAGTGTATTAAGTATTATTGTTTAAGTATTATTGTTTTCATTTACATTTTAACCACCAGAAGAAGAACACTCATTGGTTCATTCTGCTCACTAAAATATTATTTTTAATTTTTTTTTCCATTTGAAATATTGTTTAAACTTAATAAAATCATTAAAATAACATTTCAAATCATATTTTGTCTGTTTATAAATCCCACAGACTCACATTGGCTGCAATACTAATGTTTTTGTAAAACACAGACCTGATAGTCTAATCTGTGTGTATTGTGCATATATTATTGATATTATTACTATTGCAAATCATGTTATTGTAACTCATATCTTAATAGAATATTATTTGTAATTTTAATTCTTTATTTCTTAAGTGTTTTTTTTTATGATTACTACAGATATTATCACCAAAGATATCAACTACACCTTCACTTTTAGTATTGACACGCTGCACACACAGCACAATCACACACTCACTAATGCATTCAAATAAATGTAATCTTACTGTGCTACTTTATTTGTACATGATTAGAATGAACAGAAATCTAAGACTATTTTTCTTCTTTTGTTAAAGCCATTTCAGACTCCAAGTAAGCATTATATTACTAATCATCTATTTTACAGGTGCCATACAATTGAAAACTGTATTTATCTTGGCATAGTTGAATGATAAGAGTTCTGGACATGGAACTGACATACCGTGAGCCTCAAACACCATTGTTTCCTCCTTCTTGTGTAAATCTCCTGTTTGCAAAAGACCGCTGAAAAATGAGTGAATCCCACCATAACACCGACTGTGACGTTGGAGTCAGGATCATTAATATTTATACCCCCCAAATTTGCATTTTCCAGTCCATGTTCTAGGCCAGGCAGTGTTAATGTGGACCTGCACAGCCGAATCATCAGAAGATCTGCAGGTATTGTGAAGAAGCAAGCAAGGACAATAGTGAAAATGGCAGATCATGGATATAAATGTTATGTCTGAGGCTGTGCTGTGGATTTGAGAACTTTTCATTCCCTTCCCACAAAACTGTCAACAGGCATGGTTGATGTTTACAACAGGATACCTCACCATTTTAATTCAAAGCTGTTAGTTTGCTCTTAACGGAGGCCGATCAGAACGAAACTCGATGGGCATGTTCGACTCGTGGCCCTAGAGGTCTGTAAGAATTTTGAAAAATCAGCCACTAGTTGACGCTAACAGGTTTTACGGCTATGTAATCACGTGATGCATATCATTTGATAGATCTCCTCATACTGAACAACTTTGCCTCAAGAACTACTGCTGTCAATCAATTTGTTCATTAAATACTTGCTATTATGTTAAAAACCTACTTTTGCGAACTAGTCCTAGGTTTTTCGCCCGATCGGAAATATACCAGTGCAGTACAATTCTCTGGAAGCTCTAGATTATTAATTATATAAAAAACTTTAACTTTACCCATTGGGTAGCCATAACAGGATCATTTAGAAAATGGGTATGGCAAAAAACACTCAAAAGCCTGTAAATCCTAAACAAAAACTCAGACAACTCACTAGACTGCCTTATGTGCTTAAAGACCCTAAATGCTTGAACCCCGCTAAATGCTGCTTGCAGCTTTAATTATTATTATTTTTCTTCTGCCGTAAAACGCATCGTGCAGCCCAAACCGTAAGTGCTAGAGACTTGAAACTTTGCCATATGGTAGTACAAAAATCGAGGAGAGGTTATCAAAATATGAGCCAGATTGGCCAATAGGTGGCGCTACAGTGCAAAAACCAAAAAAATGGCATATTTTTGCTTAAATCTCACCAACCCTTTGTCACAGACTCAAGTGTCTTATATCATTGGAATCCTTGGCTCAAGCCGAACAAAAAAGGCCTCAAGGATTTCCTTTCCGGTATGCAAATTTTCCGCCATTTTGGATTTTGTCCAAAACCTACTTTTGCGAACTAGTCCTAGGTTTTTTGTCCGATCGGAACCAAACAAGTGCAGAAATGTTCTCTGGAGTCTGAATATCAATAATTATTAAAAAAAAGTTTAAATTTTGATTCACGGTCGCTAAGGGGCGCCAAAACGTTCGAAGGAGGCGGAGCTAGTTTTACTAAAATGGCTATAACTCCAGAAGTAAATGAGTTATCTTCACCAAACTTGGTACACATCTGTAAGAGGTCAATCTAAGGTCACAGTAAAGAAATCGCGGTGATTAGCCACATGGTGGCGCTATAACATTAAAAAAACATAAAACAGGCTATAACCACCTGACCGTTTGTCCGATTGACTTGAAAATTGGTATGCAGTGTCTTGGTCCAAGGTGCCATGTATGTCTATGAGGACATTGGTGTATCTCGAAAAACATGGCCGCCATCGGCCAATGAAATTTGAGCACCTATTAGACAAGGTTAACGGAGGCCAATCAGAACGAAACTCAGTGGGCATGTTCGGCTCAAGCCCTTAGAGGTCTGTAAGAATTTTGAAAGAAATCGGCCACTAGTTGGCGCTAACGAGTTTAATGGCTCTGTAATCACGTGGTGTTACACTTATTGTCACAAAATGCATATCATTTGATAGATCTGCTCATGCTGAACAACTTTGCCTCAAGAACTATTGCTGTCAATCAAACCGTTCATTAAATATTCGTAATTATGTTAAAAACCTACTTTTGCGAACTAGTCCCTGGTTTTTCGCCCGATCGGAACCAGACCAGTCTAGGACAATTCTCTGGACTCTCTAGATCAATAATTATCAAAAAAAGTTGAACTTTTGCATTTGGATGGCTGTAATAGGGTCATTTATAAAATGGGCGCGGCAAAATAAATAAAAAAAACCTATAAATCATAAATAAAAACTCAGAACTTCACAAAAATTGGTGAACATATGTGAAATAACATCATTAACAAGCATGCCAAATTGTATGGAGATCGGACCAAAGGTGGCGCTATAACTGTTAAAAAGCTTTAAAACCATATATTTCCTATGGTCTTTTTCATCTAATGTCAGTAGTTACATGCTTGCTAGATAAATCTTAATAACTTTTGATGCTTTTATGCTTAAAGGCCTTAAAGGCCTTAATTGCTTGAACCCCGATAAATGCTGCTTGCAGCTTTAATTAGGGGTTCAAGCACGAAGTGCTGAAACCCTATTGTAATTGTGCTGATTTTTATTATTATTATTAGGGGTTCAAGCACGAAGTGCTGAAACCCTATTGTAATTGTGCTGATTTTTATTATTATTATTATTATTATTATTCTGCCGTAAAACGCATCGTGCAGCCCAAACCGTAAGGGCTAGAGCTTTGAAACTTTGCCATATGGTAGTACAAAAATCGAGGAGAGGTTATCAAATTATGACCCCGATTGGCCCATAGGTGGCGCTATAGCAACCAAAAGCGCGAAACTGCTCATAACTCCTAGACCGTAAGTCATAGACTCAAGTGTCTTATATCATTGGAAAGCTGGACGCCTGACGAACAAAACGTATATCTCCGATTTTATTTCCGCCATGATAGATTTTCCGCCATTTTGAATTTTGTCGAAAATCTACTTTTGCGAACTAGTCCCTGGTTTTTTGCCCGATCGGAACCAAACCAGTGCAGAATTGTTCTCTGGAGTCTGAATATCAATAATTATCAAAAAAAAGTTGAAATTTCGATTCACGGTCGCTAGGGGGTGCAAAATTAACGTTGTGGGAGGAGCCTATTTTACTAAAATGGCTATAACTCCAGAAGTAAAAGAGGTATTTTAACCAAACCTGGTACACATGTGTAAGACGTCAATATGAGGTCACGGTAAAAAAATCGCGGCGATTGGTCACATGGTGGCGCTATAACATGAAAAAAACATAAAACAGGCTATAACCACCTGACCGTTAGTCCGATTGACTTGAAAATTGGTATGCAGTGTCTTGGTCCAAGGTGCCATGTATGTCTATGAGGACATTGGTGTATCTCAAAAAACATGGCCGCCATCGGCCAATGAAGTTTGAGCACCTATTAGACAAGGTTAACGGAGGCCTATCGGAACGAAACTCGGTGGGCATGTTCGACTCATGGCCCTAGAGGTCTGTAAGAATTTTAAAAGAAATCGGCCACTAGTTGGCGCTAACGAGTTTTATGGCTCTGTAATCACGTGGTGTTACACTTATTGTCACAAAATGCATACCATTTGATAGATCTCCTCTTGTTGAACAACTTTGCCTCAAGAACCATTGCTGTCAATCAAACCGTTCATTAAATATTCGTAATTATGTTAAAAACCTATTTTTGCGAACTAGTCCTAGGTTTTTCGCCCGATCAGAACCAAACGAGTCTAGGACAATTCTATGGACTCTCAAGATCAATAATTATCAAAAAAAAGTTGAACTTTTGCATTTTTCGCATGGGTATATTGGGTCATAAAGAAAATGGGCGTGGCAAAATGCACTCAAAAGCCTATAAATCCTAAACAAAAACTCAGAACTTCACGAAAATTGGTGAGCTTATGTGCCATAACATCATTAACAAGCATGCAAAATTTCATGGAGATCGGACTATAGATGGTGCTATAACTGTTAAAAAGCTTTAAAAAACACATATTTCCTATGGTAAATTGCCTGTATTGGCTGTAAATGGACTTTTCCATCTATTATTTCAGTGGTTAAAAGCTTTCTAAATAAATCTTAATGTCTTAAATGCTTATGTGCCTAAAGGCCTTAAATGCTTGAACCCCGATAAATGCTGCTTGCAGCTTTAATTAGGGGTTCAAGCACGAAGTGCTGAAACCCTATTGTAATTGTACTGATTTTTATTATTATTATTATTATTATTATTCTGCCGTAAAACGCATCGTGCAGCCCAAACCGTAAGGGCTAGAGCTTTGAAACTTTGCCAGATGGTAGTACAAAAATCGAGGAGAGGTTATCAAATTATGACCTCGATTGGCCCATAGGTGGCGCTATAACAACCAAAAGCGCGAAAGTGGTCATAACTCCTGGACCGTATGTCGTAGACACAAGTGTCTTATATCATTGGAAAGCTGGTCGTCTGACAAACAAAACGTATATCTCCGATTTCATTTCCGTCATGATAGATTTTCCGCCATTTTGAATTTTGTCGAAAACCTACTTTTGCGAACTAGTCCCTGGTTTTTTGCTCGATCGGAACCAAACCAGTGCAGAATTGTTCTCTGGAGACTGAAGATCAATAATTATCGAAAAAAAGTTGAAATTTCGATTCAGGGTCGCTAGGGGGCGCAAAATTAACGTTGTGGGCGGAGCCTATTTTACTAAAATGGCTATAACTCCAGAAGTAAATGAGGTATTTTCAACAAACTTGGTACACATATGTAAGAGGTCAATCTGAGGACACGGTAAAAAAATCGCGGCGATTGGCCACATGGTGGCGCTATAACATGAAAAAAACATAAAACAGGCTATAACCACCTGACCGTTAGTCCGATTGACTTGAAAATTGGTATGCAGTGTCTTGGTCCAAGGTGCCATGTATGTCTATGAGGACATTGGTGTATCTCAAAAAACATGGCCGCCATTGGCCAATGAAGTTGAGCACCTATTAGACAAGGTTAACGGAGGCCGATCGGAACGAAACTCGGTGGGCATGTTCGACTCATGGCCCTAGAGGTCTGTAAGAATTTTGAAAGAAATCGGCCACTAGTTGGCGCTAACGAGTTTTATGGCTCTGTAATCACGTGGTGTTAGATATATTGTCACAAAATGCATATCATTTAATAGATCTGCTCATGCTGAACAACTTTGCCTCTAGAACCATTGCTGTCAATCAAACCGTTCATTAAATATTCATGAATATGTTAAAAACCTACTTTTGCGAACTAGTCCCTGGTTTTTTGCCCGATCGGAACCAGACCAGTCTAGGACAATTCTATGGACTCTCTAGATCAATAATTATCAAAAAAAAGTTGAACTTTTGTATTTGTATGGCTGTAATAGGGTCATTTATAAAATGGGTGTGGCAAAATACACTCAAAAGCCTATAAATCCTAAATGAAAACTCAGAACTTCACAAAAATTGGTGAGCATATGTGTCATAACATCACAAACAAGCTTGCAAAATTTTATGGAGATTGGACAATAGTTGGCGCTATAACTGTTAAAAAGCTTTAAAACCATATATTTCCTATGGTAAACTGCCTGTATTGGCTGTAAATGGTCTTTTCCATGTCTGATCATATAATTTTCATATCATAATGTTCAAAACTAGTGCAATACAATTCTCTGGACTCACTAGATCAATAATTGTCAGAAAAAGTTGAACTACTTCATTTGGATAGCTATAATAGGTTCACTTCAAAATCTGGCCTTTACCAAGTGTCCCCGAAAGCCTATATCTCTTTAATCAATGCTCAGACCTTCTTAAAAACAAGTCAGAACGTGTGAAATATCACCCTGAACAAGCATGAAAATTTTCAGACAGATCGGACAAAATTTGCCTCTATAACAGTTAAAAAGGTGAAAATGATATGATTTAATGGCATGTTAAGCCAATAAGTGGTATTTTACTGCCCCCTGCTGTTTAAAATAGTCATTTTCTCATATTGGTATTGGTATCAGCCATGGTAAATCATGATAAATGATGGTGTGTGTGTGTGTGTGTGTGTGTGTGTGTGTGTGTGTGTGTGTGTGTGTGGTACAAATATAACAAAGGTTTTATTTTCCAACATGAAAACAAACATAACAGAGTGCTAGTGCACAAACAATAACCGACAATGATAATGGATGAGAGGGGAACTTAAATACACAGATCAAGACAAGGACAACAGGTGACGGTTATGATGATGAGGAGCAGGTGATGATGAGGAGGGTGATGAGGAGCAGGTGCAGGTGATGACGACAGATGGTGAATGTGATGAAGACAGAAGGTGAATGTGATGAAGGTGAATGTGACACCAATATCACTGAAACATTTGTGTGTGTGTGTGTGTGTGTGTGTGTGTGTGTGTGTGTGTGTGTGTGTGTGTGTGTGTGTAGCATTATTGTGTGTAGCATATGTAGCAATTATGCATTATTGAGTTAACATGGAAACACTGGTTTGCTTTAGTGCAGAAAACTGGTCAAAATCATGAGGTTTAAAGTGAAAGTGAGCCAATAAGTGGTCTTCTACTGCCCTCTGCTGGCCATTCTACTTATTAATTAAATTTTTCCACATGTGCTTGCATTTATACTTGAATACACACTAAAAATCACTTATATAGCAATAACTATTATAACACAATCATATTTTGTCAGTGTTAATCACTTTATTTGCACTGACACTTCAAATAATTGCTAGTAATGTGGTAAATCATGGTAAATCATGGTTAACTATGCTCTGTGTGTGTGTGTGTGTGTGTGTGTGTGTGTGTGTGTGTGTGTGTGTGTGTGTGTGTGTGTGTGTGTGTGTGTGTGTGTGTGTGTAAGCATGCATTGAGTTAACATAGATAAACTGGTTTGCTTTAGTGCAGAAAACTGGTTTAAAGTGAAAGTGAGCCAATAAGTGGTCTTCTACTGCCCTCTGCTGGCCATTCTACTTATTAATGAAATATTTCAACATGTGCTTGCATTCATACTTGAATACACACAAAAAAAATCACTTATATAGCAATAACTATTATAACACAATCATATTTTGTCAGTGTTAATCACTTTATTTGCACTGACACTTCAAATAATTGCTAGTAATGTGATAAATCAGGCTAGAAACATGGTAAATCAAAGTAAATAATACTAGATTGTCGTTTATCTCCTGGTAAATAATACTAGAACGTGGTATATCATGGTAAATCACGGTTAACTATGCTGTGTGTGTATGTGTGTGTGTGTGTGTGTGTGTTTGTGTGTGTGTGTGTGTGTGTGTGTGTGTGTTTGTGTGTGTGTGTGTGTGTGTGTGTGTGTGTGTGTGTGTGTGTGTGTGTGTGTGTGTGTGTAAGCATGCATTGAGTTAACATGGAAAAACTGGTTTGCTTTAGTGCAGAAAACTGGTTTAAAGTGAAAGTGAGCCAATAAGTGGTCTTCTACTGCCCTCTGCTGGCCATTCTACTTAATAATGAAATATTTTACATGTGCTTTTGCATTCATACTTGGACACACACTAAAAATCACGTATATAACTAACTATTATAACACAATAATATTTTGTCAGTGTTCATCACCTCATTTGCACTGACACTTCACATATTTGCTAGTAATGTGGTTAATCATGCTAGAAACATTGTAAATCATAGTAAATAATACTGAAATGAGGTGTATCAAGGTAAATCATGCTAGAATCCTAATAAATCATTCTGGAACATGGTATATGATAGTAAATCATGCTAGAATCATATTAAATAATTCTAGAATGTGGCAAATCGTTGTGGGAGGAGCCTATTTTACTCAAATGGCTATAACTCAAGAAGTAAATGAGATATCTTCACCAAACTCAGTACACATGTGTATGGGTTCAATTTGAGGTCACAGTAAACAATTCTATGGAGATCGGAGCATAGGTGGCGCTATAACTGTTAAAAAGCTTTAAAACCATATATATCCCATGGCAAATTGCCTGTATTGGCTGTAAATGGTCTTTTCCATCTATTATGTCAGTGGTTACATGCTTGCTAAATAAATCTTAATAACTTTTGATGCTTTTGTGCTTAAATGCCTTAAAGGCCTTAACTGCTTGAACCCCGATAAATGCTGCTTGCAGCTTTAATTATTATTATTATTCTGCCGTAAAACGCATCGTGCAGCCCAAACCGTAAGGGCTAGAGCTTTGAAACTTTGCCATATGGTAGTACAAAAATCGAGGAGAGGTTATCAAATTATGACCCCGATTGGCCCATAGGTGGCGCTATAGCAACCAAAAGCGCGAAACTGCTCATAACTCCTAGACCGTAAGTCATAGACTCAAGTGTCTTATATCATTGGAAAGCTGGACGCCTGACGAACAAAACGTATATCTCCGATTTTATTTCCGCCATGATAGATTTTCCGCCATTTTGAATTTTGTCGAAAATCTACTTTTGCGAACTAGTCCCTGGTTTTTTGCCCGATCGGAACCAAACCAGTGCAGAATTGTTCTCTGGAGTCTGAATATCAATAATTATCAAAAAAAAGTTGAAATTTCGATTCACGGTCGCTAGGGGGTGCAAAATTAACGTTGTGGGAGGAGCCTATTTTACTAAAATGGCTATAACTCCAGAAGTAAAAGAGGTATTTTAACCAAACCTGGTA
This sequence comes from Scardinius erythrophthalmus, assembly GCF_964197995.2. Classification (NCBI taxonomy): domain Eukaryota; kingdom Metazoa; phylum Chordata; class Actinopteri; order Cypriniformes; family Leuciscidae; genus Scardinius; species Scardinius erythrophthalmus. The sequence continues at coordinate 71,020 of NW_028296411.1, forward strand.
CACATGTGTAAGACGTCAATATGAGGTCACGGTAAAAAAATCGCGGCGATTGGTCACATGGTGGCGCTATAACATGAAAAAAACATAAAACAGGCTATAACCACCTGACCGTTAGTCCGATTGACTTGAAAATTGGTATGCAGTGTCTTGGTCCAAGGTGCCATGTATGTCTATGAGGACATTGGTGTATCTCAAAAAACATGGCCGCCATCGGCCAATGAAGTTTGAGCACCTATTAGACAAGGTTAACGGAGGCCTATCGGAACGAAACTCGGTGGGCATGTTCGACTCATGGCCCTAGAGGTCTGTAAGAATTTTAAAAGAAATCGGCCACTAGTTGGCGCTAACGAGTTTTATGGCTCTGTAATCACGTGGTGTTACACTTATTGTCACAAAATGCATACCATTTGATAGATCTCCTCTTGTTGAACAACTTTGCCTCAAGAACCATTGCTGTCAATCAAACCGTTCATTAAATATTCGTAATTATGTTAAAAACCTACTTTTGCGAACTAGTCCTAGGTTTTTCGCCCGATCAGAACCAAACGAGTCTAGGACAATTCTATGGACTCTCAAGATCAATAATTATCAAAAAAAAGTTGAACTTTTGCATTTTTCGCATGGGTATATTGGGTCATAAAGAAAATGGGCGTGGCAAAATGCACTCAAAAGCCTATAAATCCTAAACGAAAACTCAGAACTTCACGAAAATTGGTGAGCTTATGTGCCATAACATCATTAACAAGCATGCAAAATTTCATGGAGATCGGACTATAGATGGTGCTATAACTGTTAAAAAGCTTTAAAAAACACATATTTCCTATGGTAAATTGCCTGTATTGGCTGTAAATGGACTTTTCCATCTATTATTTCAGTGGTTAAAAGCTTTCTAAATAAATCTTAATGTCTTAAATGCTTATGTGCCTAAAGGCCTTAAATGCTTGAACCCCGATAAATGCTGCTTGCAGCTTTAATTATTATTAGGGGTTCAAGCACGAAGTGCTGAAACCCTATTGTAATTGTACTGATTTTTATTATTATTATTATTATTATTATTATTATTATTTTTCTTCTGCCGTAAAACTCATCGTGCAGCCCAAACCGTAAGAGCTGGAGCTTTGAAACTTTGCCAGATGGTAGTACAAAAATCGAGGAGAGGTTCAGAGAATATGACCCCAATTGGCCCATAGGTGGCGCTATAGCAACCAAAAGCGCGAAACTGCTCATAACTCCTAGACCGTATGACGTAGACTCAAGTGTCTTATATCACTGGAAAGCTGGAAACCTGAAGGTCAAAACGTATATCTCCGATTTCATTTCCTGTATGCAAATTGTCCGCCATTTTGAATTTAGTTAAAAACCTACTTTTGCGAACTAGTCCTAGGTTTTTTGTCCAATTGGATCCAAAACAGTGCAGAAATGTTCTCTGGAGTCTGAATATCAATAATTATCGAAAAAAAGTCGAAATTTCGATTCCTGATCGCCGGGGGGTGATAAATTAATGTTGTGGGAGGAGCCTATTTTACTAAAATGGCTATAACTCGAGAATGAAATTAGATATCTTCACCAAACTTGGTGCACATGTGTATGAGTTCAATCTGGGGTCACAGTAAAAAAATCGCGACGATTGATTACTAGGTGGCGCTATAACATGAAAAAAACATGAAAACGGCTATGACCACGTGACCGTTAGTCCGATTGACTTGAAAATTGGTATGCAGTGTCTTGGTCCAAGGTACCATGTATGTCTATGAGGACATTGGCGTATCTCGAAAAACATGGCCGCCATCGACCAATGAAATTTGAGCACCTATTAGACAAGGTTAACGGAGGCCGATCGGAACGAAACTCGATGGGCATGTTCGACTCATGGCCCTAGAGGTCTCTAAGAGTTTTGAAAGAAATCGGCCACTAGTTGGCGCTAACGAGTTTTATGGCTCTGTAATCACGTGGTGTTACACTTATCGTCACAAAATGCATATCATCTGATAGATCTGCTCATGCTGAACAACTTTGCCTCAAGAACTAATGCTGTCAATTAAACCGTTTATTAAATATTCGTAATTATGTTAAAAACCTACTTTTGCAAACTAGTCCTAGGTTTTTCGCCCGATCGAAACCAGACCAGTCTAGGACAATTCTCTGGACACTCTAGATCAATAATTATCAAAAAAAAGTTGAACTTTTGCATGTAGATGGCTGTAATAGGGTCATTTAGAAAAGGGGCATGGCAAAAAAACACTAAAAAGCCTATAAATCCTAAATGAAAACTCAGAACTTCACAAAAATTGGTGAGCATATGTGACATAACATCATTAACAAGCATGCCAATTTTTATGGAGATCGGACCATAGGTGGCGCTATAACTGCTAAAAAGCTTTAAAACCATATATTTCCTATGGTATTTCCTGTAAATGGTCTTTTCCATCTATTATGTCAGTAGTTACATGCTTGCTAAATAAAACTTAATCACTTTTGATGCTTTTGTGCTTAAAGGCCTTAACTGCTTGAACCCCGATAAATGCTGCTTGCAGCTTTAATTATTATTATTATTATTCTGCCGTAAAACGCATCGTGCAGCCCAAACCGTAAGGGCTAGAGCTTTGAAACTTTGCCATATGGTAGTACAAAAATCGAGGAGAGGTTATCAAATTATGACCCCGATTGGCCCATAGGTGGCGCTATAGCAACCAAAAGCGCGAAACTGCTCATAACTCCTAGACCGTAAGTCATAGACTCAAGTGTCTTATATCATTGGAAAGCTGGACGCCTGACGAACAAAACGTATATCTCCGATTTTATTTCCGCCATGATAGATTTTCCGCCATTTTGAATTTTGTCGAAAATCTACTTTTGCGAACTAGTCCCTGGTTTTTTGCCCGATCGGAACCAAACCAGTGCAGAATTGTTCTCTGGAGACTGAATATCAATAATTATCAAAAAAAAGTTGAAATTTCGATTCACGGTCGCTAGGGGGTGCAAAATTAACGTTGTGGGAGGAGCCTATTTTACTAAAATGGCTATAACTCCAGAAGTAAAAGAGGTATTTTAACCAAACCTGGTACACATGTGTAAGACGTCAATATGAGGTCACGGTAAAAAAATCGCGGCGATTGGTCACATGGTGGCGCTATAACATGAAAAAAACATAAAACAGGCTATAACCACCTGACCGTTAGTCCGATTGACTTGAAAATTGGTATGCAGTGTCTTGGTCCAAGGTGCCATGTATGTCTATGAGGACATTGGTGTATCTCAAAAAACATGGCCGCCATCGGCCAATGAAGTTTGAGCACCTATTAGACAAGGTTAACGGAGGCCTATCGGAACGAAACTCGGTGGGCATGTTCGACTCATGGCCCTAGAGGTCTGTAAGAATTTTAAAAGAAATCGGCCACTAGTTGGCGCTAACGAGTTTTATGGCTCTGTAATCACGTGGTGTTACACTTATTGTCACAAAATGCATACCATTTGATAGATCTCCTCTTGTTGAACAACTTTGCCTCAAGAACCATTGCTGTCAATCAAACCGTTCATTAAATATTCGTAATTATGTTAAAAACCTACTTTTGCGAACTAGTCCTAGGTTTTTCGCCCGATCAGAACCAAACGAGTCTAGGACAATTCTATGGACTCTCAAGATCAATAATTATCAAAAAAAAGTTGAACTTTTGCATTTTTCGCATGGGTATATTGGGTCATAAAGAAAATGGGCGTGGCAAAATGCACTCAAAAGCCTATAAATCCTAAACAAAAACTCAGAACTTCACGAAAATTGGTGAGCTTATGTGCCATAACATCATTAACAAGCATGCAAAATTTCATGGAGATCGGACTATAGATGGTGCTATAACTGTTAAAAAGCTTTAAAAAACACATATTTCCTATGGTAAATTGCCTGTATTGGCTGTAAATGGACTTTTCCATCTATTATTTCAGTGGTTAAAAGCTTTCTAAATAAATCTTAATGTCTTAAATGCTTATGTGCCTAAAGGCCTTAAATGCTTGAACCCCGATAAATGCTGCTTGCAGCTTTAATTATTAGGGGTTCAAGCACGAAGTGCTGAAACCCTATTGTAATTGTGCTGATTTTTATTAGGGGTTCAAGCACGAAGTGCTGAAACCCTATTGTAATTGTACTGATTTTTAGGGGTTCAAGCACTTCAGTGCTGAACACCTATTGTAATTGTTAATTTTCCCATGATGCAACATTCAGACATAAAACTGATCGGGCAGACCAAACCGTAAGTCGTGGAGACTTGAAACTTTGGGGGCTGATAGTACTCACACCGCCTACAGCGTCACCAAGGCCCGCCCCGATCGGCCTGACGGGGGCGCTACAGCGGGCAAAAGTACGAAACGGCTCATAACTCATCAACCGTGAGGCGTAGGCTCAAGTGTCTTATATCGCTGGAATCCTTGGCTCGAGGCGGACCAGATGCATGCCTCGGATTTGCTCGTCACCCTGGGAAAATTTTAGGGTATTTGGGGTTTTTCCAAAAACCTACTTTCGCGAACTAGTCCTAGGTTTTTGGCCCGACCGGAACCAAACCAGTGCGGCAAGATTCTCTGGAGTCTGATTGTCAATAATTATCAAAAAAAAGTGTAAATTTCGCTTCACGGTCCCTAAGGGCCGCCAAAATGTTCGAAGTGGGAGGAGCCCATTTTGCTTAATTGGCTATAACTCGTGAACGGAACGAGATTTTTGCACCAAACTCAGCACACGCATGTACGAGCTCATTCTGTGGTCACGTGAAAAAGGGCGCAGCGACTGGCCACTTGGTGGCGCTATAACTGTTAAAAGGGTGTCAAAATGATGTATTTCTATGGAAAAAACACATGAAATGGCTGAAAGCGGCCATCTTGCTGTCTGATTTGCATACAAGCTCACAAAATCGGGCATGCGCATGCGTCACGTGATCCTGAAGAAGCTTGAAAACTTTCATGGACGTCGGGCCATTGGTGGCGCTTTAACTGTCATAAAGGTGAGAAGGCCTCTGTATTACCCTATGCAAAATGACATTTAAATGACTGAAAAATGGGGGGAAAAGAGCAGAGCTTCACCAAATTAGCTGAGCACATGCGCCATATTATTCTAAAGAAGCGTGCAAACTTTTATGGAGATCGGGCCATCAGTGGGGGTGTCACAGTTTAAAAGGTAAAAAAAAAAATGCACCACATTTCCATGATAAATGAGCTAAAAGGGCAACAAACGTTCTTTTTCCTCTCCGAGGCACATGTTAGAAGGCTGGATAAAGTTTTTGGAACGCAGCAGCGCAGACGGCAAGCGCCTAGACCCTATAGTTTTTTTTTTAGAGGCCTTTTTGTGGCCCTTTTTTAGCCACTTATTAGGGGTTCAAGCACTTCAGTGCTGAACACCTATTGTAATTGTTAATTTTCCCATGATGCAACATTCAGACATAAAACTGATCGGGCAGACCAAACCGTAAGTCGTGGAGACTTGAAACTTTGGGGGCTGATAGTACTCACACCGCCTACAGCGTCACCAAGGCCCGCCCCGATCGGCCTGACGGGGGCGCTACAGCGGGCAAAAGTACGAAACGGCTCATAACTCATCAACCGTGAGGCGTAGGCTCAAGTGTCTTATATCGCTGGAATCCTTGGCTCGAGGCGGACCAGATGCATGCCTCGGATTTGCTCGTCACCCTGGGAAAATTTTAGGGTATTTGGGGTTTTTCCAAAAACCTACTTTCGCGAACTAGTCCTAGGTTTTTGGCCCGACCGGAACCAAACCAGTGCGGCAAGATTCTCTGGAGTCTGATTGTCAATAATTATCAAAAAAAAGTGTAAATTTCGCTTCACGGTCCCTAAGGGCCGCCAAAATGTTCGAAGTGGGAGGAGCCCATTTTGCTTAATTGGCTATAACTCGTGAACGGAACGAGATTTTTGCACCAAACTCAGCACACGCATGTACGAGCTCATTCTGTGGTCACGTGAAAAAGGGCGCAGCGACTGGCCACTTGGTGGCGCTATAACTGTTAAAAGGGTGTCAAAATGATGTATTTCTATGGAAAAAACACATGAAATGGCTGAAAGCGGCCATCTTGCTGTCTGATTTGCATACAAGCTCACAAAATCGGGCATGCGCATGCGTCACGTGATCCTGAAGAAGCTTGAAAACTTTCATGGACGTCGGGCCATTGGTGGCGCTTTAACTGTCATAAAGGTGAGAAGGCCTCTGTATTACCCTATGCAAAATGACATTTAAATGACTGAAAAATGGGGGGAAAAGAGCAGAGCTTCACCAAATTAGCTGAGCACATGCGCCATATTATTCTAAAGAAGCGTGCAAACTTTTATGGAGATCGGGCCATCAGTGGGGGTGTCACAGTTTAAAAGGTAAAAAAAAAAATGCACCACATTTCCATGATAAATGAGCTAAAAGGGCAACAAACGTTCTTTTTCCTCTCCGAGGCACATGTTAGAAGGCTGGATAAAGTTTTTGGAACGCAGCAGCGCAGACGGCAAGCGCCTAGACCCTATAGTTTTTTTTTTAGAGGCCTTTTTGTGGCCCTTTTTTAGCCACTTATTAGGGGTTCAAGCACTTCAGTGCTGAACACCTATTGTAATTCGCTCTGTGCACAAAATGGCGACCGTTGACGTTTCGAACTTGAGTGTGTGGGCCAGTACTTCCGGTGAAAACTTCCGGTGATCTGACAGCCAGAGCGGGAGACAACAGCGACCGAGGTCCATTACCACAGCGATATTTTTCACATTGAGTGTTTTTAGGATTCAAGAGAGGTGACTTGCCTTTCAGAGGGTGACAGCCTCAGCACTTGATTGTTGTGTGCCGTTATGTACCATGTCGTCACGTTATAACAGAGAAGTCAGCTTTCATGCATTCCCCGTTGACGCTGCGGAACGGGCATGAGTGGATACAGAAGATCCGGAGGGGTGACTTCAACCCGACCAAATTTTTAAATGCAGAATTGTGTATTTCACCTGTGCGTTTCTATGCTTTCTATTACTGCATTTATTTTGTGCAAGTGAGATGAGTAAAGACCATCTGTTTAATAAATCATTATCTGTCTGGTGTTTATATGCAGCACATACAGTATTTTTCTACGTGTGTAAAATATACACAAACTTACCCATACATTTTTTTGTGGTACCTACAGTTAAAAATGCAAAATATGTGATAATTGATCGAGCGATTGATGTAAGTAAAAATATATGCGCAGAATTGAGAAAATAGTATTTATGGAGATAAATTGTAGGCAGCCTATCACAGGGCAAACATGTGAATGTTCACGGTGCATTTTATGCAAACAACTCTAATCGTAGTTATAACTCTATTGGGTCATTGACGAATAAGGTTTTTAAAAGTGTAAAAAAAAAATAGAATGGAGATATAACTATATTTGAAACCATTTTTTAGTTTACTTAGTTTTTTTTAGTTTAAGATTTTGTGGTTTGTACAATCAATTAACACTGTTTTTTGTCATTTTTTACAAGATGGAAAAAATCTCACCAAAAAGTCATTGGTTTAACCACTGATTTGAAAGTTAAAAACGGATTTGACATTGATGTTGAGATAGTATATAGTGTGTACCACAGAAGAAATTAAAACAAATTATCACTGATCTCATAAATGTAATCATTTATTGGACTACTCTAAACACTCCAACATATTCAAGTAAAACATTGCACAGGGAAAGGAGAAAAGGGGAAATGTAAAAAAAAAAAAGAGCCTTGTATTTGTATTATTGTAGTTCCTTTAGTTATTAAAAGCAATATTATTCCATTTAAATATTTACTATATCGGTTTTACCGAATGACTTTTTGACACTTCAAAATCTTTAAAATACCTTTATATGTAGTATAATATAATTAAAACCTTTTGGATTCAGTAAAAGAGATCAAGTTGTACTACCTTACATACTTTGGATGTTATATATTTGTTTTTTATTATTATTAAGGCCTTTGGACAACAAAAAAAAGACCCGTCACGTCATTGACCCATTTACAGCATAATTGTTATTGCGTATGCAGCATGAGTCAAATACAATCTTCTGTTCGTGAACAGTTGTATTTCATTCATTAATCTGACTACTGTTTTTACTTACATCTATTGCTCGATCAATATTATTATCACATATTTAACATTTTTAACTGTATGGTACGACAAACAATTTAATATGGGTAAGTTTGTGTATATTTTACTCATAGTAAAATACTGTATGTGCTGCATATAAACACCAGACAGATAATGATTTATTAAACAGATGGTCTTTACTCATCTCACTTGCACAAAATAAATGCAGTAATAGAAAGCATAGAAACGCACTGAAAATGATATGCATTTAAAAATTTGGTCGGGTTGAAGTCATCCCTCCGGATCTTCTGTATCCACTCATGCCCGTTCTGCAGCGTCAACGGGGAATGCATGAAAGCTGACTTCTCTGTTATAAGTAACGTGACGACATGGTACATAACGGCACACAACAATCAAGTGCTGAGGCTGTCACCCTCTGAAAGGCAAGTCACCTCTCATGAATCCTAAAAACACTCAATGTGAAAAACATCGCTGTGGTAATGGACCTCGGTCGCTGTTGTCTCTCGCTCTTGCTGTCTCCCGCTCTGGCTGTCAGATCACCGGAAGTACTGGCCCACACACTCAAGTTCGAAACGTCAACGGTCGCCATTTTGTGCACGGAGCGAATTGTTAATTTTCCCATGATGCAACATTCAGACATAAAACTGATCGGGCAGACCAAACCGTAAGTCGTGGAGACTTGAAACTTTGGGGGCTGATAGTACTCACACCGCCTACAGCGTCACCAAGGCCCGCCCCGATCGGCCTGACGGGGGCGCTACAGCGGGCAAAAGTACGAAACGGCTCATAACTCATCAACCGTGAGGCGTAGGCTCAAGTGTCTTATATCGCTGGAATCCTTGGCTCGAGGCGGACCAGATGCATGCCTCGGATTTGCTCGTCACCCTGGGAAAATTTTAGGGTATTTGGGGTTTTTCCAAAAACCTACTTTCGCGAACTAGTCCTAGGTTTTTGGCCCGACCGGAACCAAACCAGTGCGGCAAGATTCTCTGGAGTCTGATTGTCAATAATTATCAAAAAAAAGTGTAAATTTCGCTTCACGGTCCCTAAGGGCCGCCAAAATGTTCGAAGTGGGAGGAGCCCATTTTGCTTAATTGGCTATAACTCGTGAACGGAACGAGATTTTTGCACCAAACTCAGCACACGCATGTACGAGCTCATTCTGTGGTCACGTGAAAAAGGGCGCAGCGACTGGCCACTTGGTGGCGCTATAACTGTTAAAAGGGTGTCAAAATGATGTATTTCTATGGAAAAAACACATGAAATGGCTGAAAGCGGCCATCTTGCTGTCTGATTTGCATACAAGCTCACAAAATCGGGCATGCGCATGCGTCACGTGATCCTGAAGAAGCTTGAAAACTTTCATGGACGTCGGGCCATTGGTGGCGCTTTAACTGTCATAAAGGTGAGAAGGCCTCTGTATTACCCTATGCAAAATGACATTTAAATGACTGAAAAATGGGGGGAAAAGAGCAGAGCTTCACCAAATTAGCTGAGCACATGCGCCATATTATTCTAAAGAAGCGTGCAAACTTTTATGGAGATCGGGCCATCAGTGGGGGTGTCACAGTTTAAAAGGTAAAAAAAAAAATGCACCACATTTCCATGATAAATGAGCTAAAAGGGCAACAAACGTTCTTTTTCCTCTCCGAGGCACATGTTAGAAGGCTGGATAAAGTTTTTGGAACGCAGCAGCGCAGACGGCAAGCGCCTAGACCCTATAGTTTTTTTTTTAGAGGCCTTTTTGTGGCCCTTTTTTAGCCACTTATTAGGGGTTCAAGCACTTCAGTGCTGAACACCTATTGTAATTGTTAATTTTCCCATGATGCAACATTCAGACATAAAACTGATCGGGCAGACCAAACCGTAAGTCGTGGAGACTTGAAACTTTGGGGGCTGATAGTACTCACACCGCCTACAGCGTCACCAAGGCCCGCCCCGATCGGCCTGACGGGGGCGCTACAGCGGGCAAAAGTACGAAACGGCTCATAACTCATCAACCGTGAGGCGTAGGCTCAAGTGTCTTATATCGCTGGAATCCTTGGCTCGAGGCGGACCAGATGCATGCCTCGGATTTGCTCGTCACCCTGGGAAAATTTTAGGGTATTTGGGGTTTTTCCAAAAACCTACTTTCGCGAACTAGTCCTAGGTTTTTGGCCCGACCGGAACCAAACCAGTGCGGCAAGATTCTCTGGAGTCTGATTGTCAATAATTATCAAAAAAAAGTGTAAATTTCGCTTCACGGTCCCTAAGGGCCGCCAAAATGTTCGAAGTGGGAGGAGCCCATTTTGCTTAATTGGCTATAACTCGTGAACGGAACGAGATTTTTGCACCAAACTCAGCACACGCATGTACGAGCTCATTCTGTGGTCACGTGAAAAAGGGCGCAGCGACTGGCCACTTGGTGGCGCTATAACTGTTAAAAGGGTGTCAAAATGATGTATTTCTATGGAAAAAACACATGAAATGGCTGAAAGCGGCCATCTTGCTGTCTGATTTGCATACAAGCTCACAAAATCGGGCATGCGCATGCGTCACGTGATCCTGAAGAAGCTTGAAAACTTTCATGGACGTCGGGCCATTGGTGGCGCTTTAACTGTCATAAAGGTGAGAAGGCCTCTGTATTACCCTATGCAAAATGACATTTAAATGACTGAAAAATGGGGGGAAAAGAGCAGAGCTTCACCAAATTAGCTGAGCACATGCGCCATATTATTCTAAAGAAGCGTGCAAACTTTTATGGAGATCGGGCCATCAGTGGGGGTGTCACAGTTTAAAAGGTAAAAAAAAAAATGCACCACATTTCCATGATAAATGAGCTAAAAGGGCAACAAACGTTCTTTTTCCTCTCCGAGGCACATGTTAGAAGGCTGGATAAAGTTTTTGGAACGCAGCAGCGCAGACGGCAAGCGCCTAGACCCTATAGTTTTTTTTTTAGAGGCCTTTTTGTGGCCCTTTTTTAGCCACTTATTAGGGGTTCAAGCACTTCAGTGCTGAACACCTATTGTAATTGTTAATTTTCCCATGATGCAACATTCAGACATAAAACTGATCGGGCAGACCAAACCGTAAGTCGTGGAGACTTGAAACTTTGGGGGCTGATAGTACTCACACCGCCTACAGCGTCACCAAGGCCCGCCCCGATCGGCCTGACGGGGGCGCTACAGCGGGCAAAAGTACGAAACGGCTCATAACTCATCAACCGTGAGGCGTAGGCTCAAGTGTCTTATATCGCTGGAATCCTTGGCTCGAGGCGGACCAGATGCATGCCTCGGATTTGCTCGTCACCCTGGGAAAATTTTAGGGTATTTGGGGTTTTTCCAAAAACCTACTTTCGCGAACTAGTCCTAGGTTTTTGGCCCGACCGGAACCAAACCAGTGCGGCAAGATTCTCTGGAGTCTGATTGTCAATAATTATCAAAAAAAAGTGTAAATTTCGCTTCACGGTCCCTAAGGGCCGCCAAAATGTTCGAAGTGGGAGGAGCCCATTTTGCTTAATTGGCTATAACTCGTGAACGGAACGAGATTTTTGCACCAAACTCAGCACACGCATGTACGAGCTCATTCTGTGGTCACGTGAAAAAGGGCGCAGCGACTGGCCACTTGGTGGCGCTATAACTGTTAAAAGGGTGTCAAAATGATGTATTTCTATGGAAAAAACACATGAAATGGCTGAAAGCGGCCATCTTGCTGTCTGATTTGCATACAAGCTCACAAAATCGGGCATGCGCATGCGTCACGTGATCCTGAAGAAGCTTGAAAACTTTCATGGACGTCGGGCCATTGGTGGCGCTTTAACTGTCATAAAGGTGAGAAGGCCTCTATATTACCCTATGCAAAATGACATTTAAATGACTGAAAAATGGGGGGAAAAGAGCAGAGCTTCACCAAATTAGCTGAGCACATGCGCCATATTATTCTAAAGAAGCGTGCAAACTTTTATGGAGATCGGGCCATCAGTGGGGGTGTCACAGTTTAAAAGGTAAAAAAAAAAATGCACCACATTTCCATGATAAATGAGCTAAAAGGGCAACAAACGTTCTTTTTCCTCTCCGAGGCACATGTTAGAAGGCTGGATAAAGTTTTTGGAACGCAGCAGCGCAGACGGCAAGCGCCTAGACCCTATAGTTTTTTTTTTAGAGGCCTTTTTGTGGCCCTTTTTTAGCCACTTATTAGGGGTTCAAGCACTTCAGTGCTGAACACCTATTGTAATTGTTAATTTTCCCATAATGCAACATTCAGACATAAAACTGATCGGGCAGACCAAACCGTAAGTCGTGGAGACTTGAAACTTTGGGGGCTGATAGTACTCACACCGCCTACAGCGTCACCAAGGCCCGCCCCGATCGGCCTGACGGGGGCGCTACAGCGGGCAAAAGTATGAAACGGCTCATAACTCATCAACCGTGAGGCGTAGGCTCAAGTGTCTTATATCGCTGGAATCCTTGGCTTGAGGCCGACCAGATGCATGCCTCAGATTTGCTTGCCCTTCGGGCGCCAATTTTGAGTAAATTGAGGTTTTTTGAAAAAACTACTTTTGCGAATTACTCCTAGATTTTTTGCCCGATCGAAACCAAACCAATGCAGAAATATTCTCTGGACAGAGACTATCAATAATCATCAAAAAAATTCTTAATTTAAATTCACGGTCGCTAAGGGAAATCAAAATGTTTGATGGCACCAGGGCCACTTTTACTAAAACAATTATAACTCGTGAATGGAAAGAGATATTTTCGCTAATCTTGGGAAACGTGTTTATGAGCTCAATCTGAGATTACTTGAAAAAAATCGCGACGATTGGCCACTTGGTGGCGCTACAACATGGAAAAAAATTTATGAAAATGGCTATAAACGCACCCAACCGTTAGTCCTTTGAAATCCTCAATCCTTCCCGAGTCCAACAATACCAAATATGCCAGGTTTCTCCTTATAGTTTGTGTATCATTGTCATTAAGCACTTAAAAAACTTGCAATTATCTTCGAAACCGATAGTCCAAATTTCTTGAAATTTGAAAACATAGATCAATAGCTAAACAATAACGCCCAAATGTCACAATTAAGATAGGAACTGACAAAAATAAATAAACAAATAAAAATTTTAAATCATTGTCACCCATGGATCATTTTTATTCTCTCATAAACAGAACTGTCTAAACTTCAAAACAAAATGAGATATTTACAACAAATTTGACAGACATGCATGGGCACACTTTGAGGACACTTGAAGTGGTGGAGATCAGGCAAGATGTGGTGCTATAACTGTCAAAAAAACTTTCCTCAGTAAATTGCCTGTATTGGCTGTAAATGGTATTTTCCATCAATGTTATAAGTTTATTTGTTTATTTGGATCCCCATTAGCCTCTTTCTAGGCAGTGGCTACTCTTCCTGGGGTCCCAAAAAGTAAATCATACAAAACTACATTTAATCAACAACAATAAAAAGTCAAGTCAATGAAACGCACTAACCCATCATCCATTCCAAATATCAAAATCAACAATTTAATATATTTTGCCATTAAATATTCCTTTGAATATTTTTTTAAAACTAATTTTTCTAGTAAAAATGTGTGATATCAATAGTAAATGATTCCATATTTTCATTCCTCTATACATTACTGTCCGTTGGTTTCCAGTGGTTTTCGAAACAGGAAATAAAAAACATTCCTTTTATTCATGCCTGGTGTAAAAAAATATGACTAGTACTATTATACAAAAGTTGAGAGTACAGCGCATTAGGAACTCTAGACACAGAAATATTTCTTATAAAATAAAGCAGAGAGACAATCCTTCACCAGTTCATTCTCAGTATATTAGCTCTTCTATAACAGTTTAAATTCAGTCCTGTCGCTCTGTTCTGGACAAATTTATTTTTTCAATTACATCCATTTTTTTTATTTACTTGATGCACTGGTAAAAACCACTGGGCAAAAACACGCGATTCGTCCAATCACTGATTGTGCTGCAGTGACTGCCACCCCTGAGAGCCAACAGTAGCGGCATATTCTTAAGGCCCGCCCACTGTTCGCGCAGGCGCTGCTGCTGTCAGCATGATGAGAGAACAGAATAGATCAGATGAGACAGCAGCACGGAAACTTTCTTCAGAAACTCCTTGTACTAAATGATCATCATAATCTATCGGGAACTGTGATTGTGTGCACTTGGAAACTTTGGATGCATCAACTTGTCGTCAGAGAAAGGTGTAAAAGGTGAAATCGGAGTAAAGATTTATAGTGTGATAATCTTTATTGAACAATCTTCTTTAATTGAATATGTGATGCAGTCTCGTTTTGGTGAGTGACTTTTTTTTGTCATATGTTATCTTATGACAGATATCTATTTCAGAAATGATTTGATATGAGCTGAGTTGACTAGGCCGCAGTCACAGCGCGAGCTGAACTAGTTAGCCGTGTGCTAAAGCTACCGCGTGTAGCTAACATCTTTGTATCATGAGTTGTGACAGTGACTGTTTTATGAGTGTCGAATCGATGTGTTAAATAAATTTGGATTAATGTGTCATTTGAGCTGTGCATGTCATTTGTTACTGAAATGTTGAGTCAGAAATTAATTATTGTACGTTTGCCTTGTGTTTTCCAAGGCTGCGTTTTCTTGTTCTCTATTTTTTTTCCCTATGTGAACGTGATCGGCAAGTGTATCCTGTTTTGTGCCATAAATAATCCTGTGAAGGTGAATCGCCTGCCTAGTGGATGCAATTACATGCACAAATGCTAACCAGTGCCCATGGACCTGTTTCCCATTTGAACTGTAATTTGAAACCATCAACTGGTAGGATAACTACAATTTTCTTTTGTTTGTTTTTGTTTTTTATATTTATGTGTTGCTATATAAATAAGTGTTACGATGTGTATAGCATGCACAAAAATCAAGGACATTTTTTGTAACGAATGTAGCGAAAACTAAACAGCGTCTCTGCGCATTGAAAGGCTGTCACTCAGTGCACAATCACATTGTTACAGCAACGGATTGTCTTTGAGTCATTAAACCGTACATGTACAAACATGTTCAAAAACACTGATTCGTTAAAAAGATAGATGTGATGAAACTAGGTGGTAATTATTTTTAACTTTAAGCTCCACTTTCGAACTTCACCTAATTTAATCGAAGCTTTTAGGCTGTTGAATCATTAAAAAGAAACAAGTCGGTGATGTCTGTTTTCATTTACTAACTCTCTATTGTTCTTATTTGTCACTCATCTTTCTGAAACAAACTACAAAGAGAACTTTTTAATTTATCAATATAATTTTCTCTTTGAATCAGAACAAAATTGTCAACTATTTGCTCTCCTGTTGCACCATTTCCTCCCTCCAGTAGATGATCCTTGCTTCTGATTTAATTATGCCCTACCGAATACTATATCTAGGTGTAGCACATCAAGTCAAGTTGCGCACTACATGCTACACAGTGTTGTGTAGGGCTGGGTTTCGATTCAAATTTCAAGAATCGATTCGATTCCGATTCTCAAGATCTTGAATCGATTATCATTATTCGATCCGATCTGATCCGATCTTCGAGATTTAGATAATGTTAATTTCCGCCATGATAAATTTTCCACCATTTTGAATTTTGTCAACAACGTACTTTTACTAACTAGTCCTAGGTTTTTCGCCCGATCGGAACCAAACCAGTGCAGAAATGTATAGAAATCCTATAAATGTTAAACAGCTTTAAAACCATGTATTTCCTATGTTACATTGCCTTTATTGGCTGTAAATGGTCTTTTCCATCTATTATGTCAGTGGTTACATGCTTGCTAAATAAAACTTAATAGATTTTAAAGCTTTTGTGCTTTAAGGCCTTAAAGGCCTTAACTGCTTGAACCCCGATAAATGCTGCTTGCAGCTTTAATTATTATTATTATTATTTTTCTTCTCCGCTAAAACGCATCGTGCAGCCCAAACCGTAAGAGCTGGAGCTTTGAAACTTTGCCAGATGGTAGTACAAAAATCGAGGAGAGGTTATCAAATTATGAGCCCGATTGGCCCATAGGTGGCGCTATAGCAACCAAAAGCGCGAAACTGCTCATAACTCCTAGACCGTAAGTCATAGACTCAAGTGTCTTATATCATTGGAAAGCTGGACGCCTGACGAACAAAACGTATATCTCCGATTTTATTTCCGCCATGATAGATTTTCCGCCATTTTGAATTTTGTCGAAAACCTACTTTTGCGAACTAGTCCCTGGTTTTTTGCCCGATCGGAACCAAACCAGTGCAGAATTGTTCTGTGGAGTCTGAAGATCAATAATTATCGAAAAAAAGTTGAAATTTCGATTCACGGTCGCTAGGGGGTGCAAAATTAACGTTGTTGGAGGAGCCTATTTTACTAAAATGGCTATAACTCAAGAAGTAATTCAGTAAACTTCACCAAACTTGCTAAACGTGTGTAAGAGGTCAATTTGAGGTCACAGTAAAAAAATTGCGTCGATTGGCCACATGGTGGCGCTATAAAACAAAAAAAACGTATAGACACCTGCCCGTTAGTCCGATTGACTTGAAATTTGGTATGCAGTGTCTTGGCCCAAGGGGCCATGTATGTCTAAAAGGATATTGGCGTATCTCGAAAAACATGGCCGCCATTGGCCAATGAGTTTTGAGCACCTATTAAAAGAAGG
Organism: Scardinius erythrophthalmus; assembly: GCF_964197995.2. Taxonomy (NCBI): domain Eukaryota; kingdom Metazoa; phylum Chordata; class Actinopteri; order Cypriniformes; family Leuciscidae; genus Scardinius; species Scardinius erythrophthalmus. The sequence goes on from NW_028296411.1 coordinate 87,725, forward strand.
TTAACGAAGTGCGATCGGAACGAAACTCGGTGGGCATGTTCGGCTCAAGCCCCTAGAGGTCTGTAAGAATTTTGAAAGAAATCGGCCACTAGTTGGCGCTAACGAGTTTTAAGGCTCGGTAATCACGTGGTGTAACAAATTTCATCACAAAATGCATATCATTTGATAGACCTCCTCATGTTGAACAACTTTGCCTCAAGAACCATTAATGTCAATCAAACCGTTCAATAAATATTTACGAATATGTTAAAAACCTACTTTTGCGAACTAGTCCTAGGTTTTTTGCCCGATCGGAACCAGACCAGTCTAGGACAATTCTCTGGACACTCTAGATCAATAATTATCAAAAAAAAAGTTAAACTTTTGCATTAGGATGGCTGTAATAGGGTTATTTATAAAAGGGGCGTGGCAAAATGCACTAAAAAGCCTATAAACCCTAAATGAAAACTCAGAACTTCACAAAAATTGGTGAGCATATGTGACATAACATCATTAACAAGCATGCAAAATATTATGGAGATCGGACCAAAGATAGCACTATAACAGTCAAAAGGCTTTAAAACCATATATTTCCTATGGTAAATTGCCTGTATTGGCTGTAAATGGACTTTTCCATCTATTATTTCAGTGGTTAAAAGCTTTCTAAATAAAACTTAATGTCTTAAATGCTTATGTGCTTAAAGGCCTTAAATGCTTGAACCCCGATAAATGCTGCTTGCAGCTTTAATTAGGGGTTCAAGCACGAAGTGCTGAAACCCTATTGTAATTGTACTGATTTTTATTATTATTATTATTATTATTATTATTATTTTCCCCTTAAACGCATCGTGCAGACCAAACCGTAAGAGCTGGAACCTTGAAACTTGGCCAAATGGTAGTCCTCAATTTGGGGAGAACCTATAAAAGTATGACCCCGATTGGCCCATAGGTGGCGCTATAGCAACCAAAAGCGCAAAACTGCTCATAACTACTAGACCGTATGTCGTAGACTCAAGTGTCTTATATCATTGGAAAGCTGGACGCCTGACGAACAAAACGTATATCTCCGATTTCATTTCCGCCATGATAGATTTTCCGCCATTTTGAATTTTGTCAAAAACCTACTTTTGCGAACTAGTCCTAGGTTTTTCGCCCGATCGGAACCAATCCAGTGCAGAAATGTTCTCTTGAGTCTGAATATCAAAAACTATCGAAAAAAAGTTGAAATTTCGATTCACGGACGCTAAGGGGCGCCAAAACGTACGTCGTGGGCAGGGCCTATTTTACTAAAATGGCTATAACTCCAGAAGTAAATGAGGTATCTTCACCAAACTTGGTACACATGTGTAAGAGGTCAATCTGAGGTCACAGTAAAAAAACCGCGGCGATTGGCCACATGGTGGCGCTATAACATGAAAAAAACATAAAACAGGCTATAACCACCTGACCGTTAGTCCGATTGACTTGAAAATTGGTATGCAGTGTCTTGGTCCAAGGTGCCATGTATGTGTATGAGGACATTGGCGTATCTCAAAAAACATGGCCGCCATCGGCCAATGAAATTTGAGCACCTATTAGACAAGGTTAACGGAGGCCGATCGGAACGAAACTCGATGGGCATGTTCGACTCAAGGCCCTAGAGGTCTGTAAGAATTTTGAAAGAAATCGGCCACTAGTTGGCGCTAATGAGTTTTATGGCTCTGTAATCACGTGGTGTTACAAATATCCACACAATATGCATATCATTTGATAGATCTCCTCATCCTGAACAACTTTGCCTCAAGAACCATTGCTGTCAATCAAACCGTTCATTAAATATTCGCAAACATGTTAAAAACCTACTTTTGCGAACTAGTCCTAGGTTTTTCGCCCGATCGGAACCAGACCAGTCTAGGACAATTCTCTGGACTCTCTAGATCAAAAACTATCAAAAAAAAGTTGAACTTTTGCATTTGGATGGCTCTAATAGGGTCATTTATAAAATGGGCGTGTCAAAATACATTAAAAAGCCTATAAATCCTAAATAAAAACTCAGAACTTCACAAAAAGTGGTCAGCATATGTGACATAACATCATTAACAAGCATGAAAAATTCTATGGAGATCGGACGATAGGTGGCGCTATAACTGTTAAAAAGCTTTAAAATCATATATTTCCTATGGTAAACTGCCTGTATTGGCTGTAAATGGTCTTTTCCATCTCTGATCATATAATTTTCATATCATAATGTTCAAAACTAGTGCAATACAATTCTCTGGACTCACTAGATCAATAATTGTCAGAAAAAGTTGAACTACTTCATTTGGATAGCTATAATAGGTTCACTTCAAAATCTGGCCTTTACCAAGTGTCCCCGAAAGCCTATATCTCTTTAATCAATGCTCAGACCTTCTTAAAAACAAGTCAGAACGTGTGAAATATCACCCTGAACAAGCATGAAAATTTTCAGACAGATCGGACAAAATTTGCCTCTATAACAGTTAAAAAGGTGAAAATGATATGAATTAATGGCATGTTAAGCCAATAAGTGGTATTTTACTGCCCCCCGCTGTTTAAAATAGTCATTTTCTCATATTGGTATTGGTATCAGCCATGGTAAATCATGATAAATGATGGTGTGTGTGTGTGTGTGTGTGTGTGTGTGTGTGTGTGTGTGTGTGTGTGTGTGTGTGTGTGTGTGTGTGTGTGTGTGTGTGTGTGTGTGTGTGTGGTACAAATATAACAAAGGTTTTATTTTCCAACATGAAAACAAACATAACAGAGTGCTAGTGCACAAACAATAACCGACAATGATAATGGATGAGAGGGGAACTTAAATACACAGATCAAGACAAGGACAACAGGTGACGGTTATGATGATGAGGAGCAGGTGATGATGAGGAGGGTGATGAGGAGCAGGTGCAGGTGATGACGACAGATAGTGAATGTGATGAAGACAGAAGGTGAATGTGATGAAGGTGAATGTGACACCAATATCACTAAAACATTTGTGTGTGTGTGTGTGTGTGTGTGTGTGTGTGTGTGTGTGTGTGTGTGTGTGTAGCATTATTGTGTGTAGCATATGTAGCAAGTATGCATTATTGAGTTAACATGGAAACACTGGTTTGCTTTAGTGCAGAAAACTGGTCAAAATCATGAGGTTTAAAGTGAAAGTGAGCCAATAAGTGGTCTTCTACTGCCCTCTGCTGGCCATTCTACTTATTAATTAAATTTTTCCACATGTGCTTGCATTTATACTTGAATACACACTAAAAATCACTTATATAGCAATAACTATTATAACACAATCATATTTTGTCAGTGTTAATCACTTTATTTGCACTGACACTTCAAATAATTGCTAGTAATGTGGTAAATCATGGTAAATCATGGTTAACTATGCTGTGTGTGTGTGTGTCTGTGTGTGTGTGTGTGTGTGTGTGTGTGTGTGTGTGTGTGTGTGTGTGTGTGTGTGTGTGTGTAAGCATGCATTGAGTTAACATGGATAAACTGGTTTGCTTTAGTGCAGAAAACTGGTTTAAAGTGAAAGTGAGCCAATAAGTGGTCTTCTACTGCCCTCTGCTGGCCATTCTACTTATTAATGAAATATTTCAACATGTGCTTGCATTCATACTTGAATACACACTAAAAAAATCACTTATATAGCAATAACTTTTATAACACAATCATATTTTGTCAGTGTTAATCACTTTATTTGCACTGACACTTCAAATAATTGCTAGTAATGTGATAAATCAGGCTAGAAACATGGTAAATCAAAGTAAATAATACTAGATTGTCGTTTATCTCCTGGTAAATAATACTAGAACGTGGTATATCATGGTAAATCATGGTTAACTAAACTGTGTGTGTATGTGTGTGTGTGTGTGTGTGTGTGTGTGTGTGTGTGTGTGTGTGTGTGTGTGTGTGTGTGTGTGTGTGTGTGTGTGTGTGTGTGTGTGTAAGCATGCATTGAGTTAACATGGAAAAACTGGTTTGCTTTAGTGCAGAAAACTGGTTTAAAGTGAAAGTGAGCCAATAAGTGGTCTTCTAGTGCCCTCTGCTGGCCATTCTACTCAATAATGAAATATTTTAAGTCAAGTCAAGTCAAGTCAAGTATATTTGTATAGCGCTTTTCACAATACAGATTGTATCAAAGCAGCTTCACAGTATTAAATTAAAATAATACAACAAGGTTTGTTTCTAGTGGAATTTATTGATAAAATCAAATTAGATATCCCCAGAATATCCCCAACTGAGCAAGCCAAAGGCAACAGTGGCAAGGAACCGAAAAACTCCATCAAGTGACCTAATAGTGTCCTAAAACTCCATCAGGTGACCCAATGGAGAAAAAAAAAACCTTGGGAGAACCCAGGCTCAGTCGGGGGCCAGTTCTCCTCTGGCGTTTATTAACTAGAGGCCGGATTGTAATTTGAACTGTAAGATTAAAAATATTATATGAATGCCTGGCTGAAGAGATGCGACTTTAATCTAGTTTTAAACTGGGAGAGCGAGTCTGAGCAACGAACAGTATCAGGAAGGCTATTCCAGAGTTTTGGAGCTTTTACATGTGCTTTTGCATTCATACTTGGACACACACTAAAAATCACGTATATAACTAACTATTATAACACAATAATATTTTGTCAGTGTTCATCACCTCATTTGCACTGACACTTCACATAATTGCTAGTAATGTGGTTAATCATGCTAGAAACATTGTAAATCATAGTAAATAATACTGAAATGAGGTGTATCAAGGTAAATCATGCTAGAATCCTAATAAATCATTCTGGAACATGGTATATGATAGTAAATCATGCTAGAATCATATTAAATAATTCTAGAATGTGGCAAATCGTTGTGGGAGGAGCCTATTTTACTCAAATGGCTATAACTCAAGAAGTAAATGAGATATCTTCACCAAACTCAGTACACATGTGTATGGGTTCAATTTGAGGTCACAGTAAACAATTTTATGGAGATCGGACCATAGGTGGCGCTATAACTGTTAAAAAGCTTTAAAACCATATATATCCCATGGCAAATTGCCTGTATTGGCTGTAAATGGTCTTTTCCATCTATTATGTCAGTGGTTACATGCTTGCTAAATAAATCTTAATAACTTTTGATGCTTTTGTGCTTAAATGCCTTAAAGGCCTTAACTGCTTGAACCCCGATAAATGCTGCTTGCAGCTTTAATTATTATTATTATTATTATTATTCTGCCGTAAAACGCATCGTGCAGCCCAAACCGTAAGGGCTAGAGCTTTGAAACTTTGCCATATGGTAGTACAAAAATCGAGGAGAGGTTATCAAATTATGACCCCGATTGGCCCATAGGTGGCGCTATAGCAACCAAAAGCGCGAAACTGCTCATAACTCCTAGACCGTAAGTCATAGACTCAAGTGTCTTATATCATTGGAAAGCTGGACGCCTGACGAACAAAACGTATATCTCCGATTTTATTTCCGCCATGATAGATTTTCCGCCATTTTGAATTTTGTCGAAAATCTACTTTTGCGAACTAGTCCCTGTTTTTTTGCCCGATCGGAACCAAACCAGTGCAGAATTGTTCTCTGGAGTCTGAATATCAATAATTATCAAAAAAAAGTTGAAATTTCGATTCACGGTCGCTAGGGGGTGCAAAATTAACGTTGTGGGAGGAGCCTATTTTACTAAAATGGCTATAACTCCAGAAGTAAAAGAGGTATTTTAACCAAACCTGGTACACATGTGTAAGACGTCAATATGAGGTCACGGTAAAAAAATCGCGGCGATTGGTCACATGGTGGCGCTATAACATGAAAAAAACATAAAACAGGCTATAACCACCTGACCGTTAGTCCGATTGACTTGAAAATTGGTATGCAGTGTCTTGGTCCAAGGTGCCATGTATGTCTATGAGGACATTGGTGTATCTCAAAAAACATGGCCGCCATCGGCCAATGAAGTTTGAGCACCTATTAGACAAGGTTAACGGAGGCCTATCGGAACGAAACTCGGTGGGCATGTTCGACTCATGGCCCTAGAGGTCTGTAAGAATTTTAAAAGAAATCGGCCACTAGTTGGCGCTAACGAGTTTTATGGCTCTGTAATCACGTGGTGTTACACTTATTGTCACAAAATGCATACCATTTGATAGATCTCCTCTTGTTGAACAACTTTGCCTCAAGAACCATTGCTGTCAATCAAACCGTTCATTAAATATTCGTAATTATGTTAAAAACCTACTTTTGCGAACTAGTCCTAGGTTTTTCGCCCGATCAGAACCAAACGAGTCTAGGACAATTCTATGGACTCTCAAGATCAATAATTATCAAAAAAAAGTTGAACTTTTGCATTTTTCGCATGGGTATATTGGGTCATAAAAAAATGGGCGTGGCAAAATGCACTCAAAAGCCTATAAATCCTAAACAAAAACTCAGAACTTCACGAAAATTGGTGAGCTTATGTGCCATAACATCATTAACAAGCATGCAAAATTTCATGGACATCGGACTATAGATGGTGCTATAACTGTTAAAAAGCTTTAAAAAACACATATTTCCTATGGTAAATTGCCTGTATTGGCTGTAAATGGACTTTTCCATCTATTATTTCAGTGGTTAAAAGCTTTCTAAATAAATCTTAATGTCTTAAATGCTTATGTGCCTAAAGGCCTTAAATGCTTGAACCCCGATAAATGCTGCTTGCAGCTTTAATTATTATTATTATTCCGCCGTAAAACGCATCGTGCAGCCCAAACCGTAAGAGCTGGAACTTTGAAACTTTGACAGATGGTAGTACAAAAATCGAGGAAAGGTTCAGAGATTATGACCCCGATTGGCCCATAGGTGGCGCTATAACAACCAAAAGCGCGAAACTGCTCATAACTCCTAGACCGTATGTCGTAGACTCAAGTGTCTTATATCATTGGAAAGCTGGACGCCTGACGAACAAAACGTATATCTCCGATTTCATTTCCGCCATGATAGATTTTCCGCCATTTTGAATTTTGTCAAAAATCTACTTTTGCGAACTAGTCCCTGGTTTTTTGCCCGATTGGAACCAAACTAGTGCAGAAATGTTCTCTGGAGACTGAATATCAATAATTATCGAAAAAAAGTGGAAATTTCGATTCACGGTCGCTAAGGGGCGCCAAAACGTACGTTGTGGGAGGGGCCTATTTTACTAAAATGGCTATAACTCCCGATGTAAATGAGGTATCTTCACCAAACTTGGTACACATGTGTATGAGCTTACTCTGGGGTCACAGTAAAAAAATCGCGACGATTGGCCTCATGGTGGCGCTATAAAATGAAAAAAACATAAAACAGGCTATAACCACCTGACCGTTAGTCCGATTGACTTGAAAATTGGTATGCAGTGTCTTGGTCCAAGGTGCCATGTATGTCTATGAGGACATTGGCATATCTCAAAAAACATGGCCGCCATTGGCCAACGAAGTTTGAGCACCTATTAGACAAGGTTAACGGAGGCCGATCGGAACGAAACTCAATGGGCATGTTCGGCTCATGGCCCTAAAGGTCTGTAAGAATTTTGAAAGAAATCGGCCACTAGTTGGCGCTAACGAGTTTTACGGCTCTGTAATCACGTGGTGTTACAAATATCCACACAATATGCATATCATTTGATAGATCTCCTCATCCTGAACAACTTTGCCTCAAGAACCATTGCTGTCAATCAAACTGTTCATTAATTATTCATTAATATGTTAAAAACCTACTTTTGCGAACTAGTCCTAGGTTTTTTGCCCGATCGGAACCAGACCAGTCTAGGACAATTCTCTGGACTCTCTAGATCAATAATTATCAAAAAAAAGTTGAACTTTTGCATTTGGATGGCTGTAATAGGGTAATTTATAAAATGGGCGTGTCAAAATACATTAAAAAGCCTATAAATCCTAAATAAAAACTCAGAACTTCACAAAAATTGGTCAGCATATGTGACATAACATCATTAACAAGCATGAAAAATTCTATGGAGATCGGACGATAGGTGGCGCTATAACTGTTAAAAAGCTTTAAAATCATATATTTCCTATGGTAAACTGCCTGTATTGGCTGTAAATGGTCTTTTCCATCTCTGATCATATAATTTTCATATCATAATGTTCAAAACTAGTGCAATACAATTCTCTGGACTCACTAGATCAATAATTGTCAGAAAAAGTTGAACTACTTCATTTGGATAGCTATAATAGGTTCACTTCAAAATCTGTCCTTAACCAAGTGTCCCCGAAAGCCTATATCTCTTTAATCAATGCTCAGACCTTCTTAAAAACAAGTCAGAACGTGTGAAATATCACCCTGAACAAGCATGAAAATTTTCAGACAGATCGGACAAAATTTGCCTCTATAACAGTTAAAAAGGTGAAAATGATATGAATTAATGGCATGTTAAGCCAATAAGTGGTATTTTACTGCCCCCTGCTGTTTAAAATAGTCATTTTCTCATATTGGTATTGGTATCAGCCATGGTAAATCATGATAAATGATGGTGTGTGTGTGTGTGTGTGTGTGTGTGTGTGTGTGTGTGTGTGTGTGTGTGTGTGTGTGTGTGTGTGTGTGTGTGTGTGTGGTACAAATATAACAAAGGTTTTATTTTCCAACATGAAAACAAACATAACAGAGTGCTAGTGCACAAACAATAACCGACAATGATAATGGATGAGAGGGGAACTTAAATACACAGATCAAGACAAGGACAACAGGTGACGGTTATGATGATGAGGAGCAGGTGATGATGAGGAGGGTGATGAGGAGCAGGTGCAGGTGATGACGACAGATGGTGAATGTGATGAAGACAGAAGGTGAATGTGATGAAGGTGAATGTGACACCAATATCACTGAAACATTTGTGTGTGTGTGTGTGTGTGTGTGTGTGTGTGTGTGTGTGTGTGTGTGTGTGTAGCATTATTGTGTGTAGCATATGTAGCAAGTATGCATTATTGAGTTAACATGGAAACACTGGTTTGCTTTAGTGCAGAAAACTGGTCAAAATCATGAGGTTTAAAGTGAAAGTGAGCCAATAAGTGGTCTTCTACTGCCCTCTGCTGGCCATTCTACTTAATTAAATTTTTCCACATGTGCTTGCATTTATACTTGAATACACACTAAAAATCACTTATATAGCAATAACTATTATAACACAATCATATTTTGTCAGTGTTAATCACTTTATTTGCACTGACACTTCAAATAATTGCTAGTAATGTGGTAAATCATGGTAAATCATGGTTAACTATGCTGTGTGTGTGTGTGTGTGTGTGTGTGTGTGTGTGTGTGTGTGTGTGTGTGTGTGTGTGTGTGTGTGTGTGTGTGTGTGTGTAAGCATGCATTGAGTTAACATGGATAAACTGGTTTGCTTTAGTGCAGAAAACTGGTTTAAAGTGAAAGTGAGCCAATAAGTGGTCTTCTACTGCCCTCTGCTGGCCATTCTACTTAATAATGAAATATTTTACATGTGCTTTTGCATTCATACTTGGACACACACTAAAAATCACGTATATAACTAACTATTATAACACAATAATATTTTGTCAGTGTTCATCACCTCATTTGCACTGACACTTCACATATTTGCTAGTAATGTGGTTAATCATGCTAGAAACATTGTAAATCATAGTAAATAATACTGAAATGAGGTGTATCAAGGTAAATCATGCTAGAATCCTAATAAATCATTCTGGAACATGGTATATGATAGTAAATCATGCTAGAATCATATTAAATAATTCTAGAATGTGGCAAATCGTTGTGGGAGGAGCCTATTTTACTCAAATGGCTATAACTCAAGAAGTAAATGAGATATCTTCACCAAACTCAGTACACATGTGTATGGGTTCAATTTGGGGTCACAGTAAACAATTCTATGGAGATCGGAGCATAGGTGGCGCTATAACTGTTAAAAAGCTTTAAAACCATATATATCCCATGGCAAATTGCCTGTATTGGCTGTAAATGGTCTTTTCCATCTATTATGTCAGTGGTTACATGCTTGCTAAATAAATCTTAATAACTTTTGATGCTTTTGTGCTTAAATGCCTTACAGGCCTTAACTGCTTGAACCCCGATAAATGCTGCTTGCAGCTTTAATTAGGGCCCAAGCCCTGAAAGGGCGAAGGCCCTATTGTTTTCGGTAGGATTATTATTATTATTAGGGGTTCAAGCACGAAGTGCTGAAACCCTATTGTAATTGTGCTGATTTTTATTATTATTATTATTATTATTATTCTGCCGTAAAACGCATCGTGCAGCCCAAACCGTAAGAGCTGGAACTTTGAAACTTTGACAGATGGTAGTACAAAAATCGAGGAAAGGTTCAGAGATTATGACCCCGATTGGCCCATAGGTGGCGCTATAACAACCAAAAGCGCGAAACTGCTCATAACTCCTAGACCGTATGGCGTAGACTCAAGTGTCTTATATCATTGGAAAGCTGGATGCCTGACGAACAAAACGTATATCTCCGATTTTATTTCCGCCATGATAGATTTTCCGCCATTTTGAATTTTGTCAAAAATCTACTTTTGCGAACTAGTCCCTGGTTTTTTGCCCGATTGGAACCAAACTAGTGCAGAAATGTTCTCTGGAGACTGAATATCAATAATTATCGAAAAAAAGTGGAAATTTCGATTCACGGTCGCTAAGGGGCGCCAAAACGTACGTTGTGGGAGGGGCCTATTTTACTAAAATGGCTATAACTCCCGATGTAAATGAGGTATCTTCACCAAACTTGGTACACATGTGTATGAGCTTACTCTGGGGTCACAGTAAAAAAATCGCGACGATTGGCCTCATGGTGGCGCTATAAAATGAAAAAAACATAAAACAGGCTATAACCACCTGACCGTTAGTCCGATTGACTTGAAAATTGGTATGCAGTGTCTTGGTCCAAGGTGCCATGTATGTGTATGAGGACATTGGCGTATCTCAAAAAACATGGCCGCCATCGGCCAACGAAGTTTGAGCACCTATTAGACAAGGTTAACGGAGGCCGATCGGAACGAAACTCAATGGGCATGTTCGGCTCATGGCCCTAAAGGTCTGTAAGAATTTTGAAAGAAATCGGCCACTAGTTGGCGCTAACGAGTTTTACGGCTCTGTAATCACGTGGTGTTACAAATATCCACACAATATGCATATCATTTGATAGATCTCCTCATCCTGAACAACTTTGCCTCAAGAACCATTGCTGTCAATCAAACTGTTCATTAATTATTCATTAATATGTTAAAAACCTACTTTTGCGAACTAGTCCTAGGTTTTTTGCCCGATCGGAACCAGACCAGTGTAGGACAATTCTCTGGACTCTCTAGATCAATAATTATCAAAAAAAAGTTGAACTTTTGCATTTGGATGGCTGTAATAGGGTCATTTATAAAACGGGCGTGTCAAAATACATTAAAAAGCCTATAAATCCTAAATAAAAACTCAGAACTTCACAAAAATTGGTCAGCATATGTGACATAACATCATTAACAAGCATGAAAAATTCTATGGAGATCGGACGATAGTTGGCGCTATAACTGTTAAAACGCTTTAAAACCATATATTTCCTATGGTAAATTGCCTGTATTTGCTGTAAATGATGTCTTCTATCTTTTATCATATAATGTTCATATCATAATGTTCAAAACCAGTGCAGCACAATTCTCTGAACTCTCTAGATCAATAATTATCAGAAAAAAAGTTTAACTTCTTCAAAAGGTGATTTTATATGAATATAATGACATATTAAGCCAATAAGTGGTATTTTACTGCCCCCTGCTGTCATTTCATCATACTACTCCCTAATATTGTTATAAAATTCATATTTAGACTTTTTAAAATCATTATTTTAACATTTACAATCACATTTTGTCAAAACTCATCTATTGAGTATTACTATTGACAATTGTGTTACACTGAGATATGGAAATGGACGAAAGTAAATGAATGAAATGAAACGAAAGTATAACGGCATTTAAGCCACGCCCCCGAATACAAATCCATTCATAACTCGAAAACGGAAAGTCGTTGCGCGCTCAAATTTTGATGGTGAGGACCTCTCCGGGCTCTTGATCGAAACGTGTCGTCGCGGGCCTCGGGAGCGCGCCCCCCGCGCATCGCGAATCCGCGGGACCCCCGATTTTGAACGGCCATTACTCCCGACCCAGACCACCCCGAACATTGTGTGAGAGCTCGTTGGAAAGGGCGCGTCCTTGGCTAGCTTCGATTCAAATGTGGTGTTATTTGCCCTGGGCATTCCAGAGATAATAGCCCGAACAGATATGCCTTATAACAGTCATAACTCCCAGCCCCAATCGCCCAAAAACACATTGATGGTCTCATTCAACAGGGCTCCTCAAGCACTATCTATGCTCTGAGTTTCAGAATTTTTCGCCTTTTGGTTCCTGAGATATAAGTAAAAAAACAAATTCCCATTCATTCAAACACTTCAACTGTAAAATGTAAGCTATAATACCACTGTTGTCCACTAGAGGGAGCAGCAGGATTACGCATGATCTTTTAATTCGCTTCAGTATTGGAAATAAACAAATGCTTTAAGAAGCAATCTTTTTTATTATGATGTTTTTTTTATTATTATGATATTTGTATATATTTTATTTTTTTTTATTATGATTATGAACGGTTTGATTGACATTAGTGATTCTTGAGGCAAAGTTGTTCAAGATGAGGAGATGAAGATATTTTCACAATATCACATCCTAAAAACATTGAAAACATATTTGTCTTTGTGTGTGTGTGTGTGTGTGTGTGTGTGTGTGTGTGTGTGTGTGTGTGTGTGTGTGTGTGTGTGTGTGTGTGTGTGTGTGGGTTTGTGTGTGTGTCTGTGTGTGTGTAAGCATGCTTAATGGAAAGAACATGAAGAAACTGCTTTGTTTTACTGGTGGATAAAAAAGTATTTCAAATGAAAGTGAGTCAATTAGTGGTCTTCTACTGCCCTCTGCAGGACATTCTACTTAATAAAATATTTTCATCTGTGCTTTTGCATTAGTTTTTGGACTATATCAAATTACTTGCATGAAAATCACCTATTATAACACAGTCATGTTTTGTCAAAGTTTATCACTTCATTTTTACTGAGCTCTCAGTTTGAACAATTCTGCCTCTCAGTGATTAATTTGAAATCTGAAAATGGTGTTATACAGAGGAGATTTGCAATTATCATTTTGTTACCTATCTTTTATTTTAAATATCTCCATCTACAACAAAATGTGTGTGCATGTGTGTGTTCAAGCATGGTTAGTGTATTAAGTATTATTGTTTAAGTATTATTGTTTTCATTTACATTTTAACCACCAGAAGA
>NW_028296410.1:0-101000 GCF_964197995.2 Scardinius erythrophthalmus
CTGACGAACAAAACGTATATCTCCGATTTCATTTCCGCCATGATAGATTTTCCGCCATTTTGAATTTTGTCAAAAATCTACTTTTGCGAACTAGTCCCTGGTTTTTTGCCCGATTGGAACCAAACTAGTGCAGAAATGTTCTCTGGAGACTGAATATCAATAATTATCGAAAAAAAGTGGAAATTTCGATTCATGGTCGCTAAGGGGCGCCAAAACGTACGTTGTGGGAGGGGCCTATTTTACTAAAATGGCTATAACTCCCGATGTAAATGAGGTATCTTCACCAAACTTGGTACACATGTGTATGAGCTTACTCTGGGGTCACAGTAAAAAAATCGCGACGATTGGCCTCATGGTGGCGCTATAAAATGAAAAAAACATAAAACAGGCTATAACCACCTGACCGTTAGTCCGATTGACTTGAAAATTGGTATGCAGTGTCTTGGTCCAAGGTGCCATGTATGTCTATGAGGACATTGGCGTATCTCAAAAAACATGGCCGCCATTGGCCAACGAAGTTTGAGCACCTATTAGACAAGGTTAACGGAGGCCGATCGGAACGAAACTCAATGGGCATGTTCGGCTCATGGCCCTAAAGGTCTGTAAGAATTTTGAAAGAAATCGGCCACTAGTTGGCGCTAACGAGTTTTACGGCTCTGTAATCACGTGGTGTTACAAATATCCACACAATATGCATATCATTTGATAGATCTCCTCATCCTGAACAACTTTGCCTCAAGAACCATTGCTGTCAATCAAACTGTTCATTAATTATTCATTAATATGTTAATAACCTACTTTTGCGAACTAGTCCTAGGTTTTTTGCCCGATCGGAATCAGACCAGTCTAGGACAATTCTCTGGACTCTCTAGATCAATAATTATCAAAAAAAAGTTGAACTTTTGCATTTGGATGGCTGTAATAGGGTAATTTATAAAATGGGCGTGTCAAAATACATTAAAAAGCCTATAAATCCTAAATAAAAACTCAGAACTTCACAAAAATTGGTCAGCATATGTGACATAACATCATTAACAAGCATGAAAAATTCTATGGAGATCGGACGATAGGTGGCGCTATAACTGTTAAAAAGCTTTAAAATCATATATTTCCTATGGTAAACTGCCTGTATTGGCTGTAAATGGTCTTTTCCATCTCTGATCATATAATTTTCATATCATAATGTTCAAAACTAGTGCAATACAATTCTCTGGACTCACTAGATCAATAATTGTCAGAAAAAGTTGAACTACTTCATTTGGATAGCTATAATAGGTTCACTTCAAAATCTGGCCTTTACCAAGTGTCCCCGAAAGCCTATATCTCTTTAATCAATGCTCAGACCTTCTTAAAAACAAGTCAGAACGTGTGAAATATCACCCTGAACAAGCATGAAAATTTTCAGACAGATCGGACAAAATTTGCCTCTATAACAGTTAAAAAGGTGAAAATGATATGAATTAATGGCATGTTAAGCCAATAAGTGGTATTTTACTGCCCCCTGCTGTTTAAAATAGTCATTTTCTCATATTGGTATTGGTATCAGCCATGGTAAATCATGATAAATGATGTGTGTGTGTGTGTGTGTGTGTGTGTGTGTGTGTGTGTGTGTGTGTGTGTGTGTGTGTGTGTGGTACAAATATAACAAAGGTTTTATTTTCCAACATGAAAACAAACATAACAGAGTGCTAGTGCACAAACAATAACCGACAATGATAATGGATGAGAGGGGAACTTAAATACACAGATCAAGACAAGGACAACAGGTGACGGTTATGATGATGAGGTGCAGGTGATGATGAGGAGGGTGATGAGGAGCAGGTGCAGGTGATGACGACAGATGGTGAATGTGATGAAGACAGAAGGTGAATGTGATGAAGGTGAATGTGACACCAATATCACTGAAACATTTGTGTGTGTGTGTGTGTGTGTGTGTGTGTGTGTGTGTGTGTGTGTGTGTGTGTGTGTGTGTGTGTGTGTGTAGCATTATTGTGTGTAGCATATGTAGCAAGTATGCATTATTGAGTTAACATGGAAACACTGGTTTGCTTTAGTGCAGAAAACTGGTCAAAATCATGAGGTTTAAAGTGAAAGTGAGCCAATAAGTGGTCTTCTACTGCCCTCTGCTGGCCCTTCTACTTATTAATTAAATTTTTCCACATGTGCTTGCATTTATACTTGAATACACACTAAAAATCACTTATATAGCAATAACTATTATAACACAATCATATTTTGTCAGTGTTAATCACTTTATTTGCACTGACACTTCAAATAATTGCTAGTAATGTGATAAATCAGGCTAGAAACATGGTAAATCAAAGTAAATAATACTAGATTGTCGTTTATCTCCTGGTAAATAATACTAGAACGTGGTATATCATGGTAAATCATGGTTAACTATGCTGTGTGTGTATGTGTGTGTGTGTGTGTGTGTGTGTGTGTGTGTTTGTGTGTGTAAGCATGCATTGAGTTAACATGGAAAAACTGGTTTGCTTTAGTGCAGAAAACTGGTTTAAAGTGAAAGTGAGCCAATAAGTGGTCTTCTACTGCCCTCTGCTGGCCATTCTACTTAATAATGAAATATTTTACATGTGCTTTTGCATTCATACTTGGACACACACTAAAAATCACGTATATAACTAACTATTATAACACAATAATATTTTGTCAGTGTTCATCACCTCATTTGCACTGACACTTCACATATTTGCTAGTAATGTGGTTAATCATGCTAGAAACATTGTAAATCATAGTAAATAATACTGAAATGAGGTGTATCAAGGTAAATCATGCTAGAATCCTAATAAATCATTCTGGAACATGGTATATGATAGTAAATCATGCTAGAATCATATTAAATAATTCTAGAATGTGGCAAATCGTTGTGGGAGGAGCCTATTTTACTCAAATGGCTATAACTCAAGAAGTAAATGAGATATCTTCACCAAACTCAGTACACATGTGTATGGGTTCAATTTGAGGTCACAGTAAACAATTCTATGGAGATCGGAGCATAGGTGGCGCTATAACTGTTAAAAAGCTTTAAAACCATATATATCCCATGGCAAATTGCCTGTATTGGCTGTAAATGGTCTTTTCCATCTATTATGTCAGTGGTTACATGCTTGCTAAATAAATCTTAATAACTTTTGATGCTTTTGTGCTTAAATGCCTTAAAGGCCTTAACTGCTTGAACCCCGATAAATGCTGCTTGCAGCTTTAATTAGGGGTTCAAGCATGAAATGCTGAAACCCTATTGTAATTGTGCTGATTTTTATTATTATTATTATTATTCCGCCGTAAAACGCATCGTGCAGCCTAAACCGTAAGTGCTAGAGACTTGAAACTTGGCCAGAAGGTAGTACAAAAATCGAGGAGAGGTTCAGAGAATATGAGCTAGATTGGCCAATAGGTGGCGCTACAGTGCAAAAAACAAAAAAATTGCATATTTTTGCTTAAATCTCATCAACCCTTTGTCACAGACTCAAGTGTCTTATATCTTTGGAATCCTTGGGTCAAGCCGAACAAAAAAGGCCTCAAGGATTTCATTTCCGGTATGCAAATTTTTCCGCCATTTTGGATTTTGTCCAAAACCTACTTTTGCGAACTAGTCCCTGGTTTTTCGCCCAATCGGAACCAAACCAGTGCAGAAATATTCACAGGAGTCTGAATATCAATAATTATCGAAAAAAAGTTAAAATTTCGATCCACGGTTGCTAAGGGGCATCAAAACGTTTGCAGGAGGCGGAGCTAATTATACAAAAATGGCTATAACTCGTGAACGAAATGAGATATTTTCACCAAACTCGGTACACATATGTATGAGCTCAAGTTGAGGTCACAGTAAAAAAATCGCGGTGATTGGCCTCATGGTGGCGCTATAATATGAAAAAAACATAAAACAGGCTATAACCACCTGACCGTTAGTCCGATTGACTTGAAAATTGGTATGCAGTGTCTTGGTCCAAGGTGCCATGTATGTCTATGAGGACATTGGTGTATCTCAAAAAACATGGCCGCTATCGGCCAATGAATTTTGAGCACCTATTAGACAAGGTTAACGGAGGCCGATCGGAACAAAACTCAGTGGGCATGTTCGGCTCAAGCCCCTAGAGGTCTGTAAGAATTTTGAAAGAAATCGGCCACTAGTTGGCGCTAACGAGTTTTATGGCTCTGTAATCACGTGGTGTTACACTTATCGTCACAAAATGCATATCATATGATAGATCTGCTCATGCTGAACAACTTTGCCTCTAGAACCATTGCTGTCAATCAAACAGTTCATTAAATATTCATGAATATGTTAAAAACCTACTTTTGCGAACTAGTCCTAGGTTTTTTGCCCGATCGGAACCAGACCAGTCTATGACAATTCTCTGGACTCTCTAGATCAATAATTATCAAAAAAAAGTTGAACTTTTGCATTTGGATGGCTGTAATAGGGTAATTTATAAAATGGGCGTGTCAAAATACATTAAAAAGCCTATAAATCCTAAATAAAAACTCAGAACTTCACAAAAATTGGTCAGCATATGTGACATAACATCATTAACAAGCATGAAAAATTCTATGGAGATCGGACGATAGGTGGCGCTATAACTGTTAAAAAGCTTTAAAATCATATATTTCCTATGGTAAACTGCCTGTATTGGCTGTAAATGGTCTTTTCCATCTCTGATCATATAATTTTCATATCATAATGTTAAAAAACTAGTGCAATACAATTCTCTGGACTCACTAGATCAATAATTGTCAGAAAGTTGAACTACTTCATTTGGATAGCTATAATAGGTTCACTTCAAAATCTGGCCTTTACCAAGTGTCCCCGAAAGCCTATATCTCTTTAATCAATGCTCAGACCTTCTTAAAAACAAGTCAGAACGTGTGAAATATCACCCTGAACAAGCATGAAAATTTTCAGACAGATCGGACAAAATTTGCCTCTATAACAGTTAAAAAGGTGAAAATGATATGAATTAATGGCATGTTAAGCCAATAAGTGGTATTTTACTGCCCCCTGCTGTTTAAAATAGTCATTTTCTCATATTGGTATTGGTATCAGCCATGGTAAATCATGATAAATGATGGTGTGTGTGTGTGTGTGTGTGTGTGTGTGTGTGTGTGTGTGTGTGTGTGTGTGTGGTACAAATATAACAAAGGTTTTATTTTCCAACATGAAAACAAACATAACAGAGTGCTAGTGCACAAACAATAACCAACAATGATAATGGATGAGAGGGGAACTTAAATACACAGATCAAGACAAGGACAACAGGTGACGGTTATGATGATGAGGAGCAGGTGATGATGAGGAGGGTGATGAGGAGCAGGTGCAGGTGATGACGACAGATGGTGAATGTGATGAAGACAGAAGGTGAATGTGATGAAGGTGAATGTGACACCAATATCACTGAAACATTTGTGTGTGTGTGTGTGTGTGTGTGTGTGTGTGTGTGTGTGTGTAGCATTATTGTGTGTAGCATATGTAGCAAGTATGCATTATTGAGTTAACATGGAAACACTGGTTTGCTTTAGTGCAGAAAACTGGTCAAAATCATGAGGTTTAAAGTGAAAGTGAGCCAATAAGTGGTCTTCTACTGCCCTCTGCTGGCCATTCTACTTATTAATTAAATTTTTCCACATGTGCTTGCATTTATACTTGAATACACACTAAAAATCACTTATATAGCAATAACTATTATAACACAATCATATTTTCTCAGTGTTAATCACTTTATTTGCACTGACACTTCAAATAATTGCTAGTAATGTGGTAAATCATGGTTAACTATGCTGTGTGTGTGTGTGTGTGTGTGTGTGTGTGTGTGTGTGTGTGTGTGTGTGTGTGTGTGTAAGCATGCATTGAGTTAACATGGATAAACTGGTTTGCTTTAGTGCAGAAAACTGGTTTAAAGTGAAAGTGAGCCAATAAGTGGTCTTCTACTGCCCTCTGCAGGCCATTCTACTTATTAATGAAATATTTCAACATGTGCTTGCATTCATACTTGAATACACACTAAAAAAATCACTTATATAGCAATAACCATTATAACACAATCATATTTTGTCAGTGTTAATCACTTTATTTGCACTGACACTTCAAATAATTGCTAGTAATGTGATAAATCAGGCTAGAAACATGGTAAATCAAAGTAAATAATACTAGATTGTCGTTTATCTCCTGGTAAATAATACTAGAACGTGGTATATCATGGTAAATCATGGTTAACTATGCTGTGTGTGTGTGTGTGTGTGTGTGTGTGTGTGTGTGTGTGTGTGTAAGCATGCATTGAGTTAACATGGAAAAACTGGTTTGCTTTAGTGCAGAAAACTGGTTTAAAGTGAAAGTGAGCCAATAAGTGGTCTTCTAGTGCCCTCTGCTGGCCATTCTACTTAATAATGAAATATTTTACATGTGCTTTTGCATTCATACTTGGACACACACACAAAAATCACGTATATAACTAACTATTATAACACAATAATATTTTGTCAGTGTTCATCACCTCATTTGCACTGACACTTCACATAATTGCTAGTAATGTGGTTAATCATGCTAGAAACATTGTAAATCATAGTAAATAATACTGAAATGAGGTGTATCAAGGTAAATCATGCTAGAATCCTAATAAATCATTCTGGAACATGGTATATGATAGTAAATCATGCTAGAATCATATTAAATAATTCTAGAATGTGGCAAATCGTTGTGGGAGGAGCCTATTTTACTCAAATGGCTATAACTCAAGAAGTAAATGAGATATCTTCACCAAACTCAGTACACATGTGTATGGGTTCAATTTGAGGTCACAGTAAACAATTTTATGGAGATCGGACCATAGGTGGCGCTATAACTGTTAAAAAGCTTTAAAACCATATATATCCCATGGCA
The DNA here is from genome assembly GCF_964197995.2 of Scardinius erythrophthalmus. NCBI lineage: Eukaryota > Metazoa > Chordata > Actinopteri > Cypriniformes > Leuciscidae > Scardinius > Scardinius erythrophthalmus. The sequence continues at coordinate 6,896 of NW_028296410.1, forward strand.
AATTGCCTGTATTGGCTGTAAATGGTCTTTTCCATCTATTATGTCAGTGGTTACATGCTTCCTAAATAAATCTTAATAACTTTTGATGCTTTTGTCCTTAAATGCCTTAAAGGCCTTAACTGCTTGAACCCCGATAAATGCTGCTTGCAGCTTTAATTAGGGGTTCAAGCACGAAGTGCTGAAACCCTATTGTAATTGTAAGGATTTTTATTATTATTATTATTATTCTTCTGCCGTAAAACGCATCGTGCAGCCCAAACCGTAAGGGCTGGAGACTTGAAACTTTGCCAGATGGTAGTACAAAAATCGAGGAGAGGTTCAGAGATTATGACCCCGATTGGCCCATAGGTGGCGCTATAACAACCAAAAGCGCAAAAGTGCTCATAACTCCTAGACCGTATGTCGTAGACTCAAGTGTCTTATATCATTGGAAAGCTGGAAACGTGATGAACAAAACGTATATCTCCGATTTCATTTCCGGTATGGAAATTTTTCCGCCATTTTGAATTTTGTTAAAAAACTACTTTTGCTAATTAGTCCTAGGTTTTTTGTCCGATCGGAACCAAACCAGTGCAGAAATGTTCTATGGAGTCTGACGATCAATAATTATCAAAAAAAATTCGAAATTTCGATTCAAGGTCGCTAGGGGGCATAAAATAAACATTGTGGGAGGAGCCTATTTTACTAAAATGGCTATAACTCAAAAAGTAAATGAGATAGCTTAACCAAACTCGGTACACATGTGTATGGGTTCAGTCTGGGGTCACAGTAAAAAAATCGCGACGATTGAACAATAGGTGGCGCTATAACATGGAAAAAACATGAAAAGGGCTATAACCACCTGACCGTTAGTCCGATTGACTTGAAAATTGGTATGCAGTGTCTTGGCCCAAGGTGCCATATATGTCTATGAGGACATTGGCGTATCTCAAAAAACATGGCCGCCATTGGCCAATAAAGTTGAGCACCTATTAGACAAGGTTAACGGAGGCCGATCGGAACGAAACTCGATGGGCATGTTCATCTCATGGCCCTAGAGGTCTGTAAGAATTTTGAAAGAAATCGGCCACTAGTTGGCGCTAACGAGTTTTATGGCTCTGTAATCACGTGGTGTTACACTCATCCACACAATATGCATATCATTTGATAGATCTGCTCATGCTGAACAACTTTGCCTCAAGAACCATTGCTGTCAATCAAACCGTTCATTAAATATTCGCGAACATGTTAAAAACCTACTTTTGCGAACTAGTCCTAGGTTTTTCGCCCGATCGGAACCAGACCAGTCTAGGACAATTCTCTGGACTCTCTAGATCAATAATTATCGAAAAAAAGTTGAACTTTTGCATTTGGATGGCTGTAATAGGGTCATTTATAAAATGGGCGTGGCAAAATACAATAAAAATTCTATAAATCCTAAATGAAAACTCAGAACTTCACAAAAATTGGTGAGCATATGTGACATAACATCATTAACAAGCATGCCAAATTTTATGGAGATCGGACCATAGGTGGCGCTATAACTGTTAAAAAGCTTTAAAACCATATATTTCCTATGGTACATTGCCTGTATTGGCTGTAAATGGTCTTTTCCATCTATTATGTCAGTGGTTACATGCTTGCTAAATAAAACCTGATAACTTTTGATGCTTTTGTGCTTAAAAACCCTTAAAGGCCTTAATAGCTTGAACCCCGATAAATGCTGCTTGCAGCTTTAATTATTATTATTATTCTGCCGTAAAACGCATCGTGCAGCCCAAACCGTAAGAGCTGGAACTTTGAAACTTTGCCAGATGGTAGTACAAAAATCGAGGAAAGGTTCAGAGATTATGACCCCGATTGGCCCATAGGTGGCGCTATAACAACCAAAAGCGCGAAACTGCTCATAACTCCTAGACCGTATGTCGTAGACTCAAGTGTCTTATATCATTGGAAAGCTGGACGCCTGACGAACAAAACGTATATCTCCGATTTCATTTCCGCCATGATAGATTTTCCGCCATTTTGAATTTTGTCAAAAACCTACTTTTGCGAACTAGTCCCTGGTTTTTTACCCGATTGGAACCAAACCAGTGCAGAAATGTTCTCTGGAGACTGAATATCAATAATTATCGAAAAAAAGTTGAAATTTCGATTCACGGTCGCTAAGGGGCGCCAAAACGTACGTTGTGGGAGGGGCCTATTTTATTAAAATGGCTATAACTCCCGAAATAAATGAGGTATCTTCACCAAACTTGGTACAGATGTGTATGAGTTCAATTTGGGGTCACAGTAAAAAAATCGCGACGATTGGCCTCATGGTGGCGCTATAACATGAAAAAAACATAAATCAGGCTATAACCACCTGACCGTTAGTCCGATTGACTTGAAAATTGGTATGCAGTGTCTTGGTCCAAGGTGCCATGTATGTGTATGAGGACATTGGCGTATCTCAAAAAACATGGCCGCCATCGGCCAATGAAGTTTGAGCACCTATTAGACAAGGTTAACGGAGGCCGATCGAAACGAAACTCAATGGGCATGTTCGGCTCATGGCCCTAGAGGTCTGTAAGAATTTTAAAAGAAATCGGCCACTAGTTGGCGCTAACGAGTTTTACGGCTCTGTAATCACGTGGTGTTACAAATATCCACACAATATGCATATCATTTGATAGATCTCCTCATCCTGAACAACTTTGCCTCAAGAACCATTGCTGTCAATCAAACTGTTCATTAATTATTCATGAATATGTTAAAAACCTACTTTTGCGAACTAGTCCTAGGTTTTTTGCCCGATCGGAACCAGACCAGTCTAGGACAATTCTCTGGACTCTCTAGATCAATAATTATCAAAAAAAAGTTGAACTTTTGCATTTGGATGGCTGTAATAGGGTCATTTATAAAATCTGCGTGGCAAAATACACTAAAAACCCTATAAATCCTAAATGAAAACTCATAACTTCACAAAAGTTGGTGAGCATATGTGACATAACATCATTAACAAGCATGCAACATGTTATGGAGATTGGACCAAAGGTGGCGCTATAACAGTTAAAAGGCTTTTAAACCATATATTTCCTATGGCAAACTGCCTGTATTGGCTGTAAATGGTCTTTTCCATGTCTGATCATATAATTTTCATATCATAATGTTAAAAACTATCGCATAACCATTCTCTGGACTCACTAGAACAATAGTTGTCAGAAAAAGTTGAACTTCTTCATTTGGATAGCTATAATAGGTTCACTTCAAAATGTGGCCTTTACCAAGTGTCCCCGAAAGCCTATATCTCTTTAATCAATGCTCAGACCTTCTTAAAAACAAGTCAGAACGTGTGAAATATCACCCTGAACAAGGATGAAAAATTTCAGACAGATCGGACAAAATTTGCCTCTGTAACAGTTAAAAAGGTGAAAATGATATGAATTAATGGCATATTAAGCCAATAAGTGGTATTTTACTGCCCCCTGCTGTTTAAAATAGTCATTTTGTCATATTGTTCTATAATTTATATTTAGACTTTATAAAATCCCTATTTTAACATTTACAATTACATTTACTCAAAATCCATCTGTTAAAGTATTAGTATTGACAGTTTGATCACATCATATATTTCAAATATCTGTATCTACAACATAATGTGTGTGTGTAGTCTTAGGTTTCTAAATAAATTCTGAATAATCTGATTAATAGCTTACAAAGACTTTGTGAAATGTTTATAGACCATTGAAATATATGAACCAAACCAGTCTAGGACAATTCTATGGACTCTCTAGGTCAATAATTATCAAAAAAAAGTTGAACTTTTGCATTTTTCGCATGGCTATAACAGGGTCATTTAGAAAATGGGCGTGGTAAAATGCACTCAAAAGCCTATAAATCCTAAACGAAAACTCAGAACTTCACAAAAATTGATGAGCATATGTGTCAAAACCTGCTAAAGAAGCATGGAAAATTTTATGGAGATCGGACCATAGTTGGCGCTATAACTGTTAAAACGGTTTAAAACCATATATTTCCTATGGTAAATTGCCTGTATTTGCTGTAAATGGTGTCTTCTTTCTATTATCATATAATGTTCATATCATAATGTTCAAAACCAGTGCAGCACAATTCTCTGAACTCTCTAGATCAATAATTATCAGAAAAAAAGTTTAACTTCTTCAAAAGGTGATTTTATATGATAGTCAGGTCCGAATCTTCAAGATTGTGTAACCCTGTAGGCATTTTTGAGGAAAAGTTGTTATACCACATTTTTAGAAAGTTCAATGTCTCCTGAATAAGGATCCACCGTATAACATTGAAATAAGGGTCCCATTTTCTTGTAATTGTTATTGAAACAATAGGTGCATTATTCACAGCCGAAACACTACAGGTGGATAGGGTAAAAATTTTAAGTTATAGATATCACCATAAAACCCTTCCAGTTTTTCACTTACATAGAGACAGACATTTTTTGTATTACAAGTTTTCTGAAATGTCATGTTTACATATGCAAATGAGGCATACCAGTATATATATATATATATATATATATATATATATAATTTGAGGGGCAGGCATACCAGTAGGTGGTTCTCCCTTTCGGGCTAGCCCTGTCTCCTCGCGTCTTTACGAAGGTTGTCGAGGCAGCCCTCGTTCCTCTCGACGACTTCGACTAGCTCACTCTCGAGACAAGGTTTGCGAACACAGGGACCTAGTGCTCCGGCACCTAGCTTGTCTGGGCCTTCGGGTCAACTGGGAGAAGAGCAAACTCTGCTCCGTGCAGAGGATCTCTTTTCTCGGTATGGAAATCGACTCGGTCGCCATGTGCGCGCAGCTTACGAGCGAGCGCGCGCAGTCACTGCTAACTTGCCTTCGTCAGTTCGAGGGCAAGAGTGCGGTTCCATTGAACCTATTTCAGAGGCTCCTGGGGCATATGGCATCCGCAGCCGCAGTAACGTCGCTCGGTTTGCTTCATATGAGACCGCTTCGCGATCAAGTCCCGAGGTGGGCATGGCAACACGGCACACTCCGAGTCCCAGTAACTTCGACCTGCCGTCAGACCTTCACCCCGTGGACAAACCTCAGTTTTCTATGGGCTGGAGTGCCCATAGAACGAGTTTCCTGCCATGTTGTTATATCAACAGATGCCTCCACAATGGGCTGGGGCGCCATGTGCAATGGACATGCTGCCGCGGGCTCCTGGACAAGACCCCAGCGCCTTTGGTATGTCAATTGCCTCGAGTTGCAGGCTGTACGTCTCGCCCTGCACCGCTTCTGTGCATTGCTCAGGGGTCAGCACGTATTAGTCCGATCAGACAATACCGCCACAGTAGCGTACATCAACCGACAAGGTGGTCTGCGCTCCCGTCGTATGTCGCAACTCGCCCGCCACCTCCTCATATGGAGTCAGAAGCATCTGAGGTCGCTTCGAGCCATTTATATCCCGGGAGACCTGAACCGTGCAGCCGATCTGTCTCGGTTTCGGCCTCTCGCTGGAGAATGGAGACTCCATCCCCAGTCGGTTCAGCTGATTTGGGATCAGTTCGGGGACGCACAGGTAGATCTGTTTGCCTCCCACGACTCGTCCCACTGCGACCTGTTTTATTCTCTGACCCAGGGCACGCTCGGCACGGATGCACTGGCGCACAGCTGGCCGCGGGGCCTCTGCAAGTATGCGTTTCCCCCAGTGAGCCTTCTTGCACAAACTTTGCGCAAGATCAGGGAGGACGAGGAGCAGGTAATTTTGGTTGCCCCGTATTGGCACAACCGCACCTGGTTCCAAGAACTAGTACTCCTCGCGACAGCACTTCCCTGGCCAATTCCTCTGAGAAAGAACCTGCTTTCTCAGGGACGGGGCACCCTATGGCACCCTCGTCCCGATCTTTGAAATCTCCATGTGTGGTTCCTGGACGGGACGAGGCAGGTTTGAGTACCCTACCACCAGCTGTGGTGGCTACCATCACTACCGCTAGAGCATCGTCCACGAGACATGCCTATGCGTTAAAGTGGAACCTCTTCGTCAACTGGTGTTCTTCTAAACTTCAAGAACCCACGAAAGGCCCGATCAGTGTCGTGCTTTCCTTCCTGCAAGAAGGGTTGGAGCGAAGGCTGTCTCCCTCCACCCTGAAAGTGTATGGTGCCACCATTGCTACACATCATGATGCAGTTGATGGTAAGTCCATTGGAAAGCACGACCTGATCATCAGTTTCCTGAGAGGAGCGAGGAGACTGAATCCTCCTCGCCCTCCTCTCGTACCCTCTTGGGACCTCTCAGTGGTTTTAACTGCTCTGCAGAGTGCTCCCTTTGAGCCTCTGCAATCAGTGGCGCTTAAGTTCCTGTCAATGAAGACAGTGCTCCTGGTTGCATTGGCCTCCATCAAGAGGGTAGGGGACCTGCAGGCATTTTCGGTTGACGAAGCGTTCCTGGAATTTGGACCGGCTAACTCTTACGTGATCCTGAGACCCCGGCCTGGATATGTGCCCAAGGTTCCCACCACACCCTTTCGAGACCAGGTGGTGAACCTGCAAGCGCTGCCCTCGGAGGAGGCAGACCCAGCCTTGGCACTGCTCTGTCCAGTACGCACCCTCCATGCTTACGTAGACAGAACGCAGTGTTTCAGGACTTCAGACCAGCTCTTTGTCAGTCATGGTGGGAAGCTGAAGGGAAAGGCTCTCTCCAAGCAAAGGTTGTCTCACTGGATAGTGGACGCCATTGCTTTGGCTTACCAGCTGCAAGGTCGACCATGCCCCCTTGGTGTGACGGCCCACTCCACCCGGAGTGTGGCATCCTCTTGGGCTCTAGCGCATGGCGCCTCGCTAACAGACATCTGTAGAGCTGCAGGCTGGGCGACACCTAACACGGCCTCTGGGCGACCCCCACGTGTGTAGTCCACTGTAAGCCTCTCTGAGCATGTGTCTTTCCCTCGGCAAGCCACCTTGCCACCCCTGGGTTTGAAATATTCCACCTGCAGCTGGACACCCCAGTGATTCTCAATATGCAGCCAAGTTTCCCCCTTCGGGCTAGGCATAATTGCATATTTCCACTGATATATGCTTCCCAGTGTACCTTGGCATAATTCCAGCAGCCATTAAAAACTGTCCCTTTCATGTTAATGTTGTTTTTTCATTGTTTACATGTTTAAATATTCTGAGAATGCATAGTTTAGTTATAATGTTTAATGTTTAAACTGCAATAAATGCATTAAAACGGTTTTATTGTTTATGCCAAAACAGTGATGTTTACAACTTGTTATACGGCAGAAATGGATTCAGCACCTAAAAATCATATAGAAACAACACTTGAAGTACTTTTCCTCAAAAATGCCTACTGCATCTTATCCAGGGCTATTTATCTATTTTGGGACTCAACTATGAATATAATGACATATTAAGCCAATAAGTGGTATTTTACTGCCCCCTGCTGTCATTTCATCATACTACTCCCTAATATTGTTATAAAATTCATATTTAGACTTTATAAAATCATTATTTTAACATGTACAATCACATTTTGTCAAAACTCATCTATTGAGTATTACTATTGACAATTGTGTTACACTGAGATATGGAAATGGACGAAAGTAAATGAATGAAATGAAACGAAAGTATAACGGCATTTAAGCCACGCCCCCGAATACAAATTCATTCATAACTCGAAAACGGAAAGTCGTTGCGCGCTCAAATTTTGATGGTGAGGACCTCTCCGGGCTCTTGATCGAAACGTGTCGTCGCGGGCCTCGGGAGCATCGCCAGCCCGCGGGACCCCCGATTTTGAACGGCCATTACTCCAGACCCAGACCACCCCGAACATTGTGTGAGAGCTCGTTGGAAAGGGCCCGTCCTTGGCTAGCTTCGATTCAAATGTGGTGTTATTTGCCCTGGGCATTCCAGAGATAATAGACCGAACAGATATGCCTTATTACAGTCATAACTCCCAGCCCCAATCGCCCAAAAACACATTGATGGTCTCATTCAACAGGGCTCCTCAAGCACTATCTATGCTCTGAGTTTCAGAATTTTTCGCCTTTTGGTTCCTGAGATATAAGTAAAAAAACAAATTCCCATTCATTCATTCAAACACTTCAACTGTAAAATGTAAGCTATAATACCACTGTTGTCCACTAGAGGGAGCAGCAGGATTACGCATGATCTTTTAATTCGCTTTCAGTATTGGGAAATAAACAAATGCTTTAAGAAGCAATCTTTTTTTATTATGATGTTTTTTTTTTATTATATTTGTGTATATATTTTTTTTTTTAATTATGATTATGAACGGTTTGATTGAAATTAGTTATTCTTGAGGCAAAGTTGTTCAAGATGAGGAGATGAAGATATTTTCACAATATCACATCCTAAAAACATTGAAAACATATTTGTCTTTGTGTGTGTGTGGATGTGTTTGTGTTTGTGTTTGTGTGTCTGTGTGTGTAAGCATGCTTAATGGAAAGAACATGGAGAAACTGCTTTGTTTTACTGGTGGATACAAAAGTCTTTCTAATGAAAGTGAGTCAATTAGTGGTCTTCTACTGCCCTCTGCAGGACATTCTACTTAATAAAATATTTTCATCTGTGCTTTTGCATTAGTTTTTGGACTATATAAAATTACTTGCATGAAAATCACCTATTATAACACAGTCATGTTTTGTCAAAGTTTATCACTTCATTTTTACTGAGCTCTGAGTTTGAACAATTCTGCCTCTCAGTGATTAATTTGAAATCTGAAAATGGTGTTATACAGAGGAGATTTGCAATTATCATTTTGTTACCTATCTTTTATTTTAAATATCTACATCTACAACAAAATGTGTGTGCATGTGTGTGTTCAAGCATGGTTAGTGTATTAAGTATTATTGTTTAAGTATTATTGTTTTCATTTACATTTTAACCACCAGAAGAAGAACACTCATTGGTTCATTCTGCTCACTAAAATATTATTTTTCATTTTTTTTTCCATTTGAAATATTGTTTAAACTTAATAAAATCATTAAAATAACATTTCGTGTGTGTGTGTGTGTGTGTGTGTGTGTGTGTGTGTGTGTGTGTGTGTGTGTGTGTGTGTGTGTGTAAACATGCATTATGGAGTTAAAATGGAAAAACAGAAAAATGGTGAAAATCAAGAAGTTTAAAGTGAAAGTGTGCAAATATGTGGTCTTCTACTGCTCTCTGCTGGCCATTCTACTTATTAATGAAGTCTACTCACATATGCTTTTACATTCATTAGACACTAAAAATCACTTATATAACAATAAGACACTAAAAAATCACTTATATAACAATTACTATTTGTAGCACAATCATGCTAGAATCATAGTAAATAATACTAGAATGTGGTAAATTGTTGTGGGAGGAGCCTATTTTACTAAAATGAAGAAGTAAATGAGATATCTTCACCAAACTCAGTACACATGTGTATGGGTTCAATTTGAGGTCACAGTAAACAATTTTATGGAGATCGGACGATAGGTGGCGCTATAACTGTTAAAAAGCTTTAAAACCATATATTTCCTATGGTACATTGCCTGTATTGGCTGTAAATGGTCTTTTTCATCTATTATGTCAGTGGTTAGATGCTTGCTAAATAAAACTAAGAACTTTTGATGCTTTTGTGCTTAAAAGCCTTAACTGCTTGAACCCCGATAAATGCTGCTTGCAGCTTTAATTATTATTATTATTATTATTATTATTATTATTATTCCGCCGTAAAACGCATCGTGCAGCCCAAACCGTAAGAGCTGGAACTTTGAAACTTTGACAGATGGTAGTACAAAAATCGAGGAAAGGTTCAGAGATTATGACCCCGATTGGCCCATAGGTGGCGCTATAACAACCAAAAGCGCGAAACTGCTCATAACTCCTAGACCGTATGTCGTAGACTCAAGTGTCTTATATCATTGGAAAGCTGGACGCCTGACGAACAAAACGTATATCTCCGATTTCATTTCCGCCATGATAGATTTTCCGCCATTTTGAATTTTGTCAAAAATCTACTTTTGCGAACTAGTCCCTGGTTTTTTGCCCGATTGGAACCAAACTAGTGCAGAAATGTTCTCTGGAGACTGAATATCAATAATTATCGAAAAAAAGTGGAAATTTCGATTCATGGTCGCTAAGGGGCGCCAAAACGTACGTTGTGGGAGGGGCCTATTTTACTAAAATGGCTATAACTCCCGATGTAAATGAGGTATCTTCACCAAACTTGGTACACATGTGTATGAGCTTACTCTGGGGTCACAGTAAAAAAATCGCGACGATTGGCCTCATGGTGGCGCTATAAAATGAAAAAAACATAAAACAGGCTATAACCACCTGACCGTTAGTCCGATTGACTTGAAAATTGGTATGCAGTGTCTTGGTCCAAGGTGCCATGTATGTCTATGAGGACATTGGCGTATCTCAAAAAACATGGCCGCCATTGGCCAACGAAGTTTGAGCACCTATTAGACAAGGTTAACGGAGGCCGATCGGAACGAAACTCAATGGGCATGTTCGGCTCATGGCCCTAAAGGTCTGTAAGAATTTTGAAAGAAATCGGCCACTAGTTGGCGCTAACGAGTTTTACGGCTCTGTAATCACGTGGTGTTACAAATATCCACACAATATGCATATCATTTGATAGATCTCCTCATCCTGAACAACTTTGCCTCAAGAACCATTGCTGTCAATCAAACTGTTCATTAATTATTCATTAATATGTTAATAACCTACTTTTGCGAACTAGTCCTAGGTTTTTTGCCCGATCGGAATCAGACCAGTCTAGGACAATTCTCTGGACTCTCTAGATCAATAATTATCAAAAAAAAGTTGAACTTTTGCATTTGGATGGCTGTAATAGGGTAATTTATAAAATGGGCGTGTCAAAATACATTAAAAAGCCTATAAATCCTAAATAAAAACTCAGAACTTCACAAAAATTGGTCAGCATATGTGACATAACATCATTAACAAGCATGAAAAATTCTATGGAGATCGGACGATAGGTGGCGCTATAACTGTTAAAAAGCTTTAAAATCATATATTTCCTATGGTAAACTGCCTGTATTGGCTGTAAATGGTCTTTTCCATCTCTGATCATATAATTTTCATATCATAATGTTCAAAACTAGTGCAATACAATTCTCTGGACTCACTAGATCAATAATTGTCAGAAAAAGTTGAACTACTTCATTTGGATAGCTATAATAGGTTCACTTCAAAATCTGGCCTTTACCAAGTGTCCCCGAAAGCCTATATCTCTTTAATCAATGCTCAGACCTTCTTAAAAACAAGTCAGAACGTGTGAAATATCACCCTGAACAAGCATGAAAATTTTCAGACAGATCGGACAAAATTTGCCTCTATAACAGTTAAAAAGGTGAAAATGATATGAATTAATGGCATGTTAAGCCAATAAGTGGTATTTTACTGCCCCCTGCTGTTTAAAATAGTCATTTTCTCATATTGGTATTGGTATCAGCCATGGTAAATCATGATAAATGATGGTGTGTGTGTGTGTGTGTGTGTGTGTGTGTGTGTGTGTGTGTGTGTGTGTGTGTGTGTGTGGTACAAATATAACAAAGGTTTTATTTTCCAACATGAAAACAAACATAACAGAGTGCTAGTGCACAAACAATAACCGACAATGATAATGGATGAGAGGGGAACTTAAATACACAGATCAAGACAAGGACAACAGGTGACGGTTATGATGATGAGGTGCAGGTGATGATGAGGAGGGTGATGAGGAGCAGGTGCAGGTGATGACGACAGATGGTGAATGTGATGAAGACAGAAGGTGAATGTGATGAAGGTGAATGTGACACCAATATCACTGAAACATTGTGTGTGTGTGTGTGTGTGTGTGTGTGTGTGTGTGTGTGTGTGTGTGTGTGTGTGTGTGTGTGTGTGTGTGTAGCATTATTGTGTGTAGCATATGTAGCAAGTATGCATTATTGAGTTAACATGGAAACACTGGTTTGCTTTAGTGCAGAAAACTGGTCAAAATCATGAGGTTTAAAGTGAAAGTGAGCCAATAAGTGGTCTTCTACTGCCCTCTGCTGGCCCTTCTACTTATTAATTAAATTTTTCCACATGTGCTTGCATTTATACTTGAATACACACTAAAAATCACTTATATAGCAATAACTATTATAACACAATCATATTTTGTCAGTGTTAATCACTTTATTTGCACTGACACTTCAAATAATTGCTAGTAATGTGATAAATCAGGCTAGAAACATGGTAAATCAAAGTAAATAATACTAGATTGTCGTTTATCTCCTGGTAAATAATACTAGAACGTGGTATATCATGGTAAATCATGGTTAACTATGCTGTGTGTGTATGTGTGTGTGTGTGTGTGTGTGTGTGTGTGTGTTTGTGTGTGTAAGCATGCATTGAGTTAACATGGAAAAACTGGTTTGCTTTAGTGCAGAAAACTGGTTTAAAGTGAAAGTGAGCCAATAAGTGGTCTTCTACTGCCCTCTGCTGGCCATTCTACTTAATAATGAAATATTTTACATGTGCTTTTGCATTCATACTTGGACACACACTAAAAATCACGTATATAACTAACTATTATAACACAATAATATTTTGTCAGTGTTCATCACCTCATTTGCACTGACACTTCACATATTTGCTAGTAATGTGGTTAATCATGCTAGAAACATTGTAAATCATAGTAAATAATACTGAAATGAGGTGTATCAAGGTAAATCATGCTAGAATCCTAATAAATCATTCTGGAACATGGTATATGATAGTAAATCATGCTAGAATCATATTAAATAATTCTAGAATGTGGCAAATCGTTGTGGGAGGAGCCTATTTTACTCAAATGGCTATAACTCAAGAAGTAAATGAGATATCTTCACCAAACTCAGTACACATGTGTATGGGTTCAATTTGAGGTCACAGTAAACAATTCTATGGAGATCGGAGCATAGGTGGCGCTATAACTGTTAAAAAGCTTTAAAACCATATATATCCCATGGCAAATTGCCTGTATTGGCTGTAAATGGTCTTTTCCATCTATTATGTCAGTGGTTACATGCTTGCTAAATAAATCTTAATAACTTTTGATGCTTTTGTGCTTAAATGCCTTAAAGGCCTTAACTGCTTGAACCCCGATAAATGCTGCTTGCAGCTTTAATTAGGGGTTCAAGCATGAAATGCTGAAACCCTATTGTAATTGTGCTGATTTTTATTATTATTATTATTATTCCGCCGTAAAACGCATCGTGCAGCCTAAACCGTAAGTGCTAGAGACTTGAAACTTGGCCAGAAGGTAGTACAAAAATCGAGGAGAGGTTCAGAGAATATGAGCTAGATTGGCCAATAGGTGGCGCTACAGTGCAAAAAACAAAAAAATTGCATATTTTTGCTTAAATCTCATCAACCCTTTGTCACAGACTCAAGTGTCTTATATCTTTGGAATCCTTGGGTCAAGCCGAACAAAAAAGGCCTCAAGGATTTCATTTCCGGTATGCAAATTTTTCCGCCATTTTGGATTTTGTCCAAAACCTACTTTTGCGAACTAGTCCCTGGTTTTTCGCCCAATCGGAACCAAACCAGTGCAGAAATATTCACAGGAGTCTGAATATCAATAATTATCGAAAAAAAGTTAAAATTTCGATCCACGGTTGCTAAGGGGCATCAAAACGTTTGCAGGAGGCGGAGCTAATTATACAAAAATGGCTATAACTCGTGAACGAAATGAGATATTTTCACCAAACTCGGTACACATATGTATGAGCTCAAGTTGAGGTCACAGTAAAAAAATCGCGGTGATTGGCCTCATGGTGGCGCTATAATATGAAAAAAACATAAAACAGGCTATAACCACCTGACCGTTAGTCCGATTGACTTGAAAATTGGTATGCAGTGTCTTGGTCCAAGGTGCCATGTATGTCTATGAGGACATTGGTGTATCTCAAAAAACATGGCCGCTATCGGCCAATGAATTTTGAGCACCTATTAGACAAGGTTAACGGAGGCCGATCGGAACAAAACTCAGTGGGCATGTTCGGCTCAAGCCCCTAGAGGTCTGTAAGAATTTTGAAAGAAATCGGCCACTAGTTGGCGCTAACGAGTTTTATGGCTCTGTAATCACGTGGTGTTACACTTATCGTCACAAAATGCATATCATATGATAGATCTGCTCATGCTGAACAACTTTGCCTCTAGAACCATTGCTGTCAATCAAACAGTTCATTAAATATTCATGAATATGTTAAAAACCTACTTTTGCGAACTAGTCCTAGGTTTTTTGCCCGATCGGAACCAGACCAGTCTATGACAATTCTCTGGACTCTCTAGATCAATAATTATCAAAAAAAAGTTGAACTTTTGCATTTGGATGGCTGTAATAGGGTAATTTATAAAATGGGCGTGTCAAAATACATTAAAAAGCCTATAAATCCTAAATAAAAACTCAGAACTTCACAAAAATTGGTCAGCATATGTGACATAACATCATTAACAAGCATGAAAAATTCTATGGAGATCGGACGATAGGTGGCGCTATAACTGTTAAAAAGCTTTAAAATCATATATTTCCTATGGTAAACTGCCTGTATTGGCTGTAAATGGTCTTTTCCATCTCTGATCATATAATTTTCATATCATAATGTTAAAAAACTAGTGCAATACAATTCTCTGGACTCACTAGATCAATAATTGTCAGAAAGTTGAACTACTTCATTTGGATAGCTATAATAGGTTCACTTCAAAATCTGGCCTTTACCAAGTGTCCCCGAAAGCCTATATCTCTTTAATCAATGCTCAGACCTTCTTAAAAACAAGTCAGAACGTGTGAAATATCACCCTGAACAAGCATGAAAATTTTCAGACAGATCGGACAAAATTTGCCTCTATAACAGTTAAAAAGGTGAAAATGATATGAATTAATGGCATGTTAAGCCAATAAGTGGTATTTTACTGCCCCCTGCTGTTTAAAATAGTCATTTTCTCATATTGGTATTGGTATCAGCCATGGTAAATCATGATAAATGATGGTGTGTGTGTGTGTGTGTGTGTGTGTGTGTGTGTGTGTGTGTGTGTGTGTGTGTGGTACAAATATAACAAAGGTTTTATTTTCCAACATGAAAACAAACATAACAGAGTGCTAGTGCACAAACAATAACCAACAATGATAATGGATGAGAGGGGAACTTAAATACACAGATCAAGACAAGGACAACAGGTGACGGTTATGATGATGAGGAGCAGGTGATGATGAGGAGGGTGATGAGGAGCAGGTGCAGGTGATGACGACAGATGGTGAATGTGATGAAGACAGAAGGTGAATGTGATGAAGGTGAATGTGACACCAATATCACTGAAACATTTGTGTGTGTGTGTGTGTGTGTGTGTGTGTGTGTGTGTGTGTGTAGCATTATTGTGTGTAGCATATGTAGCAAGTATGCATTATTGAGTTAACATGGAAACACTGGTTTGCTTTAGTGCAGAAAACTGGTCAAAATCATGAGGTTTAAAGTGAAAGTGAGCCAATAAGTGGTCTTCTACTGCCCTCTGCTGGCCATTCTACTTATTAATTAAATTTTTCCACATGTGCTTGCATTTATACTTGAATACACACTAAAAATCACTTATATAGCAATAACTATTATAACACAATCATATTTTCTCAGTGTTAATCACTTTATTTGCACTGACACTTCAAATAATTGCTAGTAATGTGGTAAATCATGGTTAACTATGCTGTGTGTGTGTGTGTGTGTGTGTGTGTGTGTGTGTGTGTGTGTGTGTGTGTGTGTGTGTGTGTAAGCATGCATTGAGTTAACATGGATAAACTGGTTTGCTTTAGTGCAGAAAACTGGTTTAAAGTGAAAGTGAGCCAATAAGTGGTCTTCTACTGCCCTCTGCAGGCCATTCTACTTATTAATGAAATATTTCAACATGTGCTTGCATTCATACTTGAATACACACTAAAAAAATCACTTATATAGCAATAACCATTATAACACAATCATATTTTGTCAGTGTTAATCACTTTATTTGCACTGACACTTCAAATAATTGCTAGTAATGTGATAAATCAGGCTAGAAACATGGTAAATCAAAGTAAATAATACTAGATTGTCGTTTATCTCCTGGTAAATAATACTAGAACGTGGTATATCATGGTAAATCATGGTTAACTATGCTGTGTGTGTGTGTGTGTGTGTGTGTGTGTGTGTGTGTGTGTGTGTAAGCATGCATTGAGTTAACATGGAAAAACTGGTTTGCTTTAGTGCAGAAAACTGGTTTAAAGTGAAAGTGAGCCAATAAGTGGTCTTCTAGTGCCCTCTGCTGGCCATTCTACTTAATAATGAAATATTTTACATGTGCTTTTGCATTCATACTTGGACACACACACAAAAATCACGTATATAACTAACTATTATAACACAATAATATTTTGTCAGTGTTCATCACCTCATTTGCACTGACACTTCACATAATTGCTAGTAATGTGGTTAATCATGCTAGAAACATTGTAAATCATAGTAAATAATACTGAAATGAGGTGTATCAAGGTAAATCATGCTAGAATCCTAATAAATCATTCTGGAACATGGTATATGATAGTAAATCATGCTAGAATCATATTAAATAATTCTAGAATGTGGCAAATCGTTGTGGGAGGAGCCTATTTTACTCAAATGGCTATAACTCAAGAAGTAAATGAGATATCTTCACCAAACTCAGTACACATGTGTATGGGTTCAATTTGAGGTCACAGTAAACAATTTTATGGAGATCGGACCATAGGTGGCGCTATAACTGTTAAAAAGCTTTAAAACCATATATATCCCATGGCAAATTGCCTGTATTGGCTGTAAATGGTCTTTTCCATCTATTATGTCAGTGGTTACATGCTTCCTAAATAAATCTTAATAACTTTTGATGCTTTTGTCCTTAAATGCCTTAAAGGCCTTAACTGCTTGAACCCCGATAAATGCTGCTTGCAGCTTTAATTAGGGGTTCAAGCACGAAGTGCTGAAACCCTATTGTAATTGTAAGGATTTTTATTATTATTATTATTATTCTTCTGCCGTAAAACGCATCGTGCAGCCCAAACCGTAAGGGCTGGAGACTTGAAACTTTGCCAGATGGTAGTACAAAAATCGAGGAGAGGTTCAGAGATTATGACCCCGATTGGCCCATAGGTGGCGCTATAACAACCAAAAGCGCAAAAGTGCTCATAACTCCTAGACCGTATGTCGTAGACTCAAGTGTCTTATATCATTGGAAAGCTGGAAACGTGATGAACAAAACGTATATCTCCGATTTCATTTCCGGTATGGAAATTTTTCCGCCATTTTGAATTTTGTTAAAAAACTACTTTTGCTAATTAGTCCTAGGTTTTTTGTCCGATCGGAACCAAACCAGTGCAGAAATGTTCTATGGAGTCTGACGATCAATAATTATCAAAAAAAATTCGAAATTTCGATTCAAGGTCGCTAGGGGGCATAAAATAAACATTGTGGGAGGAGCCTATTTTACTAAAATGGCTATAACTCAAAAAGTAAATGAGATAGCTTAACCAAACTCGGTACACATGTGTATGGGTTCAGTCTGGGGTCACAGTAAAAAAATCGCGACGATTGAACAATAGGTGGCGCTATAACATGGAAAAAACATGAAAAGGGCTATAACCACCTGACCGTTAGTCCGATTGACTTGAAAATTGGTATGCAGTGTCTTGGCCCAAGGTGCCATATATGTCTATGAGGACATTGGCGTATCTCAAAAAACATGGCCGCCATTGGCCAATAAAGTTGAGCACCTATTAGACAAGGTTAACGGAGGCCGATCGGAACGAAACTCGATGGGCATGTTCATCTCATGGCCCTAGAGGTCTGTAAGAATTTTGAAAGAAATCGGCCACTAGTTGGCGCTAACGAGTTTTATGGCTCTGTAATCACGTGGTGTTACACTCATCCACACAATATGCATATCATTTGATAGATCTGCTCATGCTGAACAACTTTGCCTCAAGAACCATTGCTGTCAATCAAACCGTTCATTAAATATTCGCGAACATGTTAAAAACCTACTTTTGCGAACTAGTCCTAGGTTTTTCGCCCGATCGGAACCAGACCAGTCTAGGACAATTCTCTGGACTCTCTAGATCAATAATTATCGAAAAAAAGTTGAACTTTTGCATTTGGATGGCTGTAATAGGGTCATTTATAAAATGGGCGTGGCAAAATACAATAAAAATTCTATAAATCCTAAATGAAAACTCAGAACTTCACAAAAATTGGTGAGCATATGTGACATAACATCATTAACAAGCATGCCAAATTTTATGGAGATCGGACCATAGGTGGCGCTATAACTGTTAAAAAGCTTTAAAACCATATATTTCCTATGGTACATTGCCTGTATTGGCTGTAAATGGTCTTTTCCATCTATTATGTCAGTGGTTACATGCTTGCTAAATAAAACCTGATAACTTTTGATGCTTTTGTGCTTAAAAACCCTTAAAGGCCTTAATAGCTTGAACCCCGATAAATGCTGCTTGCAGCTTTAATTATTATTATTATT
The DNA here is from genome assembly GCF_964197995.2 of Scardinius erythrophthalmus. Lineage (NCBI taxonomy): Eukaryota > Metazoa > Chordata > Actinopteri > Cypriniformes > Leuciscidae > Scardinius > Scardinius erythrophthalmus. The sequence goes on from NW_028296410.1 coordinate 25,397, forward strand.
CTGCCGTAAAACGCATCGTGCAGCCCAAACCGTAAGAGCTGGAACTTTGAAACTTTGCCAGATGGTAGTACAAAAATCGAGGAAAGGTTCAGAGATTATGACCCCGATTGGCCCATAGGTGGCGCTATAACAACCAAAAGCGCGAAACTGCTCATAACTCCTAGACCGTATGTCGTAGACTCAAGTGTCTTATATCATTGGAAAGCTGGACGCCTGACGAACAAAACGTATATCTCCGATTTCATTTCCGCCATGATAGATTTTCCGCCATTTTGAATTTTGTCAAAAACCTACTTTTGCGAACTAGTCCCTGGTTTTTTACCCGATTGGAACCAAACCAGTGCAGAAATGTTCTCTGGAGACTGAATATCAATAATTATCGAAAAAAAGTTGAAATTTCGATTCACGGTCGCTAAGGGGCGCCAAAACGTACGTTGTGGGAGGGGCCTATTTTATTAAAATGGCTATAACTCCCGAAATAAATGAGGTATCTTCACCAAACTTGGTACAGATGTGTATGAGTTCAATTTGGGGTCACAGTAAAAAAATCGCGACGATTGGCCTCATGGTGGCGCTATAACATGAAAAAAACATAAATCAGGCTATAACCACCTGACCGTTAGTCCGATTGACTTGAAAATTGGTATGCAGTGTCTTGGTCCAAGGTGCCATGTATGTGTATGAGGACATTGGCGTATCTCAAAAAACATGGCCGCCATCGGCCAATGAAGTTTGAGCACCTATTAGACAAGGTTAACGGAGGCCGATCGAAACGAAACTCAATGGGCATGTTCGGCTCATGGCCCTAGAGGTCTGTAAGAATTTTAAAAGAAATCGGCCACTAGTTGGCGCTAACGAGTTTTACGGCTCTGTAATCACGTGGTGTTACAAATATCCACACAATATGCATATCATTTGATAGATCTCCTCATCCTGAACAACTTTGCCTCAAGAACCATTGCTGTCAATCAAACTGTTCATTAATTATTCATGAATATGTTAAAAACCTACTTTTGCGAACTAGTCCTAGGTTTTTTGCCCGATCGGAACCAGACCAGTCTAGGACAATTCTCTGGACTCTCTAGATCAATAATTATCAAAAAAAAGTTGAACTTTTGCATTTGGATGGCTGTAATAGGGTCATTTATAAAATCTGCGTGGCAAAATACACTAAAAACCCTATAAATCCTAAATGAAAACTCATAACTTCACAAAAGTTGGTGAGCATATGTGACATAACATCATTAACAAGCATGCAACATGTTATGGAGATTGGACCAAAGGTGGCGCTATAACAGTTAAAAGGCTTTTAAACCATATATTTCCTATGGCAAACTGCCTGTATTGGCTGTAAATGGTCTTTTCCATGTCTGATCATATAATTTTCATATCATAATGTTAAAAACTATCGCATAACCATTCTCTGGACTCACTAGAACAATAGTTGTCAGAAAAAGTTGAACTTCTTCATTTGGATAGCTATAATAGGTTCACTTCAAAATGTGGCCTTTACCAAGTGTCCCCGAAAGCCTATATCTCTTTAATCAATGCTCAGACCTTCTTAAAAACAAGTCAGAACGTGTGAAATATCACCCTGAACAAGGATGAAAAATTTCAGACAGATCGGACAAAATTTGCCTCTGTAACAGTTAAAAAGGTGAAAATGATATGAATTAATGGCATATTAAGCCAATAAGTGGTATTTTACTGCCCCCTGCTGTTTAAAATAGTCATTTTGTCATATTGTTCTATAATTTATATTTAGACTTTATAAAATCCCTATTTTAACATTTACAATTACATTTACTCAAAATCCATCTGTTAAAGTATTAGTATTGACAGTTTGATCACATCATATATTTCAAATATCTGTATCTACAACATAATGTGTGTGTGTAGTCTTAGGTTTCTAAATAAATTCTGAATAATCTGATTAATAGCTTACAAAGACTTTGTGAAATGTTTATAGACCATTGAAATATATGAACCAAACCAGTCTAGGACAATTCTATGGACTCTCTAGGTCAATAATTATCAAAAAAAAGTTGAACTTTTGCATTTTTCGCATGGCTATAACAGGGTCATTTAGAAAATGGGCGTGGTAAAATGCACTCAAAAGCCTATAAATCCTAAACGAAAACTCAGAACTTCACAAAAATTGATGAGCATATGTGTCAAAACCTGCTAAAGAAGCATGGAAAATTTTATGGAGATCGGACCATAGTTGGCGCTATAACTGTTAAAACGGTTTAAAACCATATATTTCCTATGGTAAATTGCCTGTATTTGCTGTAAATGGTGTCTTCTTTCTATTATCATATAATGTTCATATCATAATGTTCAAAACCAGTGCAGCACAATTCTCTGAACTCTCTAGATCAATAATTATCAGAAAAAAAGTTTAACTTCTTCAAAAGGTGATTTTATATGATAGTCAGGTCCGAATCTTCAAGATTGTGTAACCCTGTAGGCATTTTTGAGGAAAAGTTGTTATACCACATTTTTAGAAAGTTCAATGTCTCCTGAATAAGGATCCACCGTATAACATTGAAATAAGGGTCCCATTTTCTTGTAATTGTTATTGAAACAATAGGTGCATTATTCACAGCCGAAACACTACAGGTGGATAGGGTAAAAATTTTAAGTTATAGATATCACCATAAAACCCTTCCAGTTTTTCACTTACATAGAGACAGACATTTTTTGTATTACAAGTTTTCTGAAATGTCATGTTTACATATGCAAATGAGGCATACCAGTATATATATATATATATATATATATATATATATATAATTTGAGGGGCAGGCATACCAGTAGGTGGTTCTCCCTTTCGGGCTAGCCCTGTCTCCTCGCGTCTTTACGAAGGTTGTCGAGGCAGCCCTCGTTCCTCTCGACGACTTCGACTAGCTCACTCTCGAGACAAGGTTTGCGAACACAGGGACCTAGTGCTCCGGCACCTAGCTTGTCTGGGCCTTCGGGTCAACTGGGAGAAGAGCAAACTCTGCTCCGTGCAGAGGATCTCTTTTCTCGGTATGGAAATCGACTCGGTCGCCATGTGCGCGCAGCTTACGAGCGAGCGCGCGCAGTCACTGCTAACTTGCCTTCGTCAGTTCGAGGGCAAGAGTGCGGTTCCATTGAACCTATTTCAGAGGCTCCTGGGGCATATGGCATCCGCAGCCGCAGTAACGTCGCTCGGTTTGCTTCATATGAGACCGCTTCGCGATCAAGTCCCGAGGTGGGCATGGCAACACGGCACACTCCGAGTCCCAGTAACTTCGACCTGCCGTCAGACCTTCACCCCGTGGACAAACCTCAGTTTTCTATGGGCTGGAGTGCCCATAGAACGAGTTTCCTGCCATGTTGTTATATCAACAGATGCCTCCACAATGGGCTGGGGCGCCATGTGCAATGGACATGCTGCCGCGGGCTCCTGGACAAGACCCCAGCGCCTTTGGTATGTCAATTGCCTCGAGTTGCAGGCTGTACGTCTCGCCCTGCACCGCTTCTGTGCATTGCTCAGGGGTCAGCACGTATTAGTCCGATCAGACAATACCGCCACAGTAGCGTACATCAACCGACAAGGTGGTCTGCGCTCCCGTCGTATGTCGCAACTCGCCCGCCACCTCCTCATATGGAGTCAGAAGCATCTGAGGTCGCTTCGAGCCATTTATATCCCGGGAGACCTGAACCGTGCAGCCGATCTGTCTCGGTTTCGGCCTCTCGCTGGAGAATGGAGACTCCATCCCCAGTCGGTTCAGCTGATTTGGGATCAGTTCGGGGACGCACAGGTAGATCTGTTTGCCTCCCACGACTCGTCCCACTGCGACCTGTTTTATTCTCTGACCCAGGGCACGCTCGGCACGGATGCACTGGCGCACAGCTGGCCGCGGGGCCTCTGCAAGTATGCGTTTCCCCCAGTGAGCCTTCTTGCACAAACTTTGCGCAAGATCAGGGAGGACGAGGAGCAGGTAATTTTGGTTGCCCCGTATTGGCACAACCGCACCTGGTTCCAAGAACTAGTACTCCTCGCGACAGCACTTCCCTGGCCAATTCCTCTGAGAAAGAACCTGCTTTCTCAGGGACGGGGCACCCTATGGCACCCTCGTCCCGATCTTTGAAATCTCCATGTGTGGTTCCTGGACGGGACGAGGCAGGTTTGAGTACCCTACCACCAGCTGTGGTGGCTACCATCACTACCGCTAGAGCATCGTCCACGAGACATGCCTATGCGTTAAAGTGGAACCTCTTCGTCAACTGGTGTTCTTCTAAACTTCAAGAACCCACGAAAGGCCCGATCAGTGTCGTGCTTTCCTTCCTGCAAGAAGGGTTGGAGCGAAGGCTGTCTCCCTCCACCCTGAAAGTGTATGGTGCCACCATTGCTACACATCATGATGCAGTTGATGGTAAGTCCATTGGAAAGCACGACCTGATCATCAGTTTCCTGAGAGGAGCGAGGAGACTGAATCCTCCTCGCCCTCCTCTCGTACCCTCTTGGGACCTCTCAGTGGTTTTAACTGCTCTGCAGAGTGCTCCCTTTGAGCCTCTGCAATCAGTGGCGCTTAAGTTCCTGTCAATGAAGACAGTGCTCCTGGTTGCATTGGCCTCCATCAAGAGGGTAGGGGACCTGCAGGCATTTTCGGTTGACGAAGCGTTCCTGGAATTTGGACCGGCTAACTCTTACGTGATCCTGAGACCCCGGCCTGGATATGTGCCCAAGGTTCCCACCACACCCTTTCGAGACCAGGTGGTGAACCTGCAAGCGCTGCCCTCGGAGGAGGCAGACCCAGCCTTGGCACTGCTCTGTCCAGTACGCACCCTCCATGCTTACGTAGACAGAACGCAGTGTTTCAGGACTTCAGACCAGCTCTTTGTCAGTCATGGTGGGAAGCTGAAGGGAAAGGCTCTCTCCAAGCAAAGGTTGTCTCACTGGATAGTGGACGCCATTGCTTTGGCTTACCAGCTGCAAGGTCGACCATGCCCCCTTGGTGTGACGGCCCACTCCACCCGGAGTGTGGCATCCTCTTGGGCTCTAGCGCATGGCGCCTCGCTAACAGACATCTGTAGAGCTGCAGGCTGGGCGACACCTAACACGGCCTCTGGGCGACCCCCACGTGTGTAGTCCACTGTAAGCCTCTCTGAGCATGTGTCTTTCCCTCGGCAAGCCACCTTGCCACCCCTGGGTTTGAAATATTCCACCTGCAGCTGGACACCCCAGTGATTCTCAATATGCAGCCAAGTTTCCCCCTTCGGGCTAGGCATAATTGCATATTTCCACTGATATATGCTTCCCAGTGTACCTTGGCATAATTCCAGCAGCCATTAAAAACTGTCCCTTTCATGTTAATGTTGTTTTTTCATTGTTTACATGTTTAAATATTCTGAGAATGCATAGTTTAGTTATAATGTTTAATGTTTAAACTGCAATAAATGCATTAAAACGGTTTTATTGTTTATGCCAAAACAGTGATGTTTACAACTTGTTATACGGCAGAAATGGATTCAGCACCTAAAAATCATATAGAAACAACACTTGAAGTACTTTTCCTCAAAAATGCCTACTGCATCTTATCCAGGGCTATTTATCTATTTTGGGACTCAACTATGAATATAATGACATATTAAGCCAATAAGTGGTATTTTACTGCCCCCTGCTGTCATTTCATCATACTACTCCCTAATATTGTTATAAAATTCATATTTAGACTTTATAAAATCATTATTTTAACATGTACAATCACATTTTGTCAAAACTCATCTATTGAGTATTACTATTGACAATTGTGTTACACTGAGATATGGAAATGGACGAAAGTAAATGAATGAAATGAAACGAAAGTATAACGGCATTTAAGCCACGCCCCCGAATACAAATTCATTCATAACTCGAAAACGGAAAGTCGTTGCGCGCTCAAATTTTGATGGTGAGGACCTCTCCGGGCTCTTGATCGAAACGTGTCGTCGCGGGCCTCGGGAGCATCGCCAGCCCGCGGGACCCCCGATTTTGAACGGCCATTACTCCAGACCCAGACCACCCCGAACATTGTGTGAGAGCTCGTTGGAAAGGGCCCGTCCTTGGCTAGCTTCGATTCAAATGTGGTGTTATTTGCCCTGGGCATTCCAGAGATAATAGACCGAACAGATATGCCTTATTACAGTCATAACTCCCAGCCCCAATCGCCCAAAAACACATTGATGGTCTCATTCAACAGGGCTCCTCAAGCACTATCTATGCTCTGAGTTTCAGAATTTTTCGCCTTTTGGTTCCTGAGATATAAGTAAAAAAACAAATTCCCATTCATTCATTCAAACACTTCAACTGTAAAATGTAAGCTATAATACCACTGTTGTCCACTAGAGGGAGCAGCAGGATTACGCATGATCTTTTAATTCGCTTTCAGTATTGGGAAATAAACAAATGCTTTAAGAAGCAATCTTTTTTTATTATGATGTTTTTTTTTTATTATATTTGTGTATATATTTTTTTTTTTAATTATGATTATGAACGGTTTGATTGACATTAGTTATTCTTGAGGCAAAGTTGTTCAAGATGAGGAGATGAAGATATTTTCACAATATCACATCCTAAAAACATTGAAAACATATTTGTCTTTGTGTGTGTGTGGATGTGTTTGTGTTTGTGTTTGTGTGTCTGTGTGTGTAAGCATGCTTAATGGAAAGAACATGGAGAAACTGCTTTGTTTTACTGGTGGATACAAAAGTCTTTCTAATGAAAGTGAGTCAATTAGTGGTCTTCTACTGCCCTCTGCAGGACATTCTACTTAATAAAATATTTTCATCTGTGCTTTTGCATTAGTTTTTGGACTATATAAAATTACTTGCATGAAAATCACCTATTATAACACAGTCATGTTTTGTCAAAGTTTATCACTTCATTTTTACTGAGCTCTGAGTTTGAACAATTCTGCCTCTCAGTGATTAATTTGAAATCTGAAAATGGTGTTATACAGAGGAGATTTGCAATTATCATTTTGTTACCTATCTTTTATTTTAAATATCTACATCTACAACAAAATGTGTGTGCATGTGTGTGTTCAAGCATGGTTAGTGTATTAAGTATTATTGTTTAAGTATTATTGTTTTCATTTACATTTTAACCACCAGAAGAAGAACACTCATTGGTTCATTCTGCTCACTAAAATATTATTTTTCATTTTTTTTTCCATTTGAAATATTGTTTAAACTTAATAAAATCATTAAAATAACATTTCGTGTGTGTGTGTGTGTGTGTGTGTGTGTGTGTGTGTGTGTGTGTGTGTGTGTGTGTGTGTGTGTGTGTGTGTGTAAACATGCATTATGGAGATAAAATGGAAAAACAGAAAAATGGTGAAAATCAAGAAGTTTAAAGTGAAAGTGTGCAAATATGTGGTCTTCTACTGCTCTCTGCTGGCCATTCTACTTATTAATGAAGTCTACTCACATATGCTTTTACATTCATTAGACACTAAAAATCACTTATATAACAATAAGACACTAAAAAATCACTTATATAACAATTACTATTGTAGCACAATCATGCTAGAATCATAGTAAATAATACTAGAATGTGGTAAATTGTTGTGGGAGGAGCCTATTTTACTAAAATGAAGAAGTAAATGAGATATCTTCACCAAACTCAGTACACATGTGTATGGGTTCAATTTGAGGTCACAGTAAACAATTTTATGGAGATCGGACGATAGGTGGCGCTATAACTGTTAAAAAGCTTTAAAACCATATATTTCCTATGGTACATTGCCTGTATTGGCTGTAAATGGTCTTTTTCATCTATTATGTCAGTGGTTAGATGCTTGCTAAATAAAACTAAGAACTTTTGATGCTTTTGTGCTTAAAAGCCTTAACTGCTTGAACCCCGATAAATGCTGCTTGCAGCTTTAATTATTATTATTATTATTATTATTATTATTATTATTCCGCCGTAAAACGCATCGTGCAGCCCAAACCGTAAGAGCTGGAACTTTGAAACTTTGACAGATGGTAGTACAAAAATCGAGGAAAGGTTCAGAGATTATGACCCCGATTGGCCAATAGGTGGCGCTATAACAACCAAAAGCGCGAAACTGCTCATAACTCCTAGACCGTATGTCGTAGACTCAAGTGTCTTATATCATTGGAAAGCTGGACGCCTGACGAACAAAACGTATATCTCCGATTTCATTTCCGCCATGATAGATTTTCCGCCATTTTGAATTTTGTCAAAAATCTACTTTTGCGAACTAGTCCCTGGTTTTTTGCCCGATTGGAACCAAACTAGTGCAGAAATGTTCTCTGGAGACTGAAGATCAATAATTATCGAAAAAAAGTGGAAATTTCGATTCACGGTCGCTAAGGGGCGCCAAAACGTACGTTGTGGGAGGGGCCTATTTTACTAAAATGGCTATAACTCCCGATGTAAATGAGGTATCTTCACCAAACTTGGTACACATGTGTATGAGCTTACTCTGGGGTCACAGTAAAAAAATCGCGACGATTGGCCTCATGGTGGCGCTATAAAATGAAAAAAACATAAAACAGGCTATAACCACCTGACCGTTAGTCCGATTGACTTGAAAATTGGTATGCAGTGTCTTGGTCCAAGGTGCCATGTATGTCTATGAGGACATTGGCGTATCTCAAAAAACATGGCCGCCATTGGCCAACGAAGTTTGAGCACCTATTAGACAAGGTTAACGGAGGCCGATCGGAACGAAACTCAATGGGCATGTTCGGCTCATGGCCCTAAAGGTCTGTAAGAATTTTGAAAGAAATCGGCCACTAGTTGGCGCTAACGAGTTTTACGGCTCTGTAATCACGTGGTGTTACAAATATCCACACAATATGCATATCATTTGATAGATCTCCTCATCCTGAACAACTTTGCCTCAAGAACCATTGCTGTCAATCAAACTGTTCATTAATTATTCATTAATATGTTAAAAACCTACTTTTGCGAACTAGTCCTAGGTTTTTTGCCCGATCGGAACCAGACCAGTCTAGGACAATTCTCTGGACTCTCTAGATCAATAATTATCAAAAAAAGTTGAACTTTTGCATTTGGATGGCTGTAATAGGGTAATTTATAAAATGGGCGTGTCAAAATACATTAAAAAGCCTATAAATCCTAAATAAAAACTCAGAACTTCACAAAAATTGGTCAGCATATGTGACATAACATCATTAACAAGCATGAAAAATTCTATGGAGATCGGACGATAGGTGGCGCTATAACTGTTAAAAAGCTTTAAAATCATATATTTCCTATGGTAAACTGCCTGTATTGGCTGTAAATGGTCTTTTCCATCTCTGATCATATAATTTTCATATCATAATGTTCAAAACTAGTGCAATACAATTCTCTGGACTCACTAGATCAATAATTGTCAGAAAAAGTTGAACTACTTCATTTGGATAGCTATAATAGGTTCACTTCAAAATCTGGCCTTTACCAAGTGTCCCCGAAAGCCTATATCTCTTTAATCAATGCTCAGACCTTCTTAAAAACAAGTCAGAACGTGTGAAATATCACCCTGAACAAGCATGAAAATTTTCAGACAGATCGGACAAAATTTGCCTCTATAACAGTTAAAAAGGTGAAAATGATATGAATTAATGGCATGTTAAGCCAATAAGTGGTATTTTACTGCCCCCTGCTGTTTAAAATAGTCATTTTCTCATATTGGTATTGGTATCAGCCATGGTAAATCATGATAAATGATGGTGTGTGTGTGTGTGTGTGTGTGTGTGTGTGTGTGTGTGTGTGGTACAAATATAACAAAGGTTTTATTTTCCAACATGAAAACAAACATAACAGAGTGCTAGTGCACAAACAATAACCGACAATGATAATGGATGAGAGGGGAACTTAAATACACAGATCAAGACAAGGACAACAGGTGACGGTTATGATGATGAGGAGCAGGTGATGATGAGGAGGGTGATGAGGAGCAGGTGCAGGTGATGACGACAGATGGTGAATGTGATGAAGACAGAAGGTGAATGTGATGAAGGTGAATGTGACACCAATATCACTGAAACATTTGTGTGTGTGTGTGTGTGTGTGTGTGTGTGTGTGTGTGTGTGTAGCATTATTGTGTGTAGCATATGTAGCAAGTATGCATTATTGAGTTAACATGGAAACACTGGTTTGCTTTAGTGCAGAAAACTGGTCAAAATCATGAGGTTTAAAGTGAAAGTGAGCCAATAAGTGGTCTTCTACTGCCCTCTGCTGGCCATTCTACTTAATTAAATTTTTCCACATGTGCTTGCATTTATACTTGAATACACACTAAAAATCACTTATATAGCAATAACTATTATAACATAATCATATTTTGTCAGTGTTAATCACTTTATTTGCACTGACACTTCAAATAATTGCTAGTAATGTGGTAAATCATGGTAAATCATGGTTAACTATGCTGTGTGTGTGTGTGTGTGTGTGTGTGTGTGTGTGTGTGTGTGTGTGTGTGTGTGTGTGTGTGTGTGTGTGTAAGCATGCATTGAGTTAACATGGATAAACTGGTTTGCTTTAGTGCAGAAAACTGGTTTAAAGTGAAAGTGAGCCAATAAGTGGTCTTCTACTGCCCTCTGCTGGCCATTCTACTTATTAATGAAATATTTCAACATGTGCTTGCATTCATACTTGAATACACACTAAAAAAATCACTTATATAGCAATAACTATTATAACACAATCATATTTTGTCAGTGTTAACCACTTTATTTGCACTGACACTTCAAATAATTGCTAGTAATGTGATAAATCAGGCTAGAAACATGGTAAATCAAAGTAAATAATCCTAGATTGTCGTTTATCTCCTGGTAAATAATACTAGAACGTGGTATATCATGGTAAATCATGGTTAACTATGCTGTGTGTGTATGTGTGTGTGTGTGTGTGTGTGTGTGTGTGTGTGTGTGTGTGTGTGTGTGTGTGTGTGTGTGTGTGTGTTTGTGTGTGTGTGTGTGTGTGTGTGTGTGTGTGTGTAAGCATGCATTGAGTTAACATGGAAAAACTGGTTTGCTTTAGTGCAGAAAACTGGTTTAAAGTGAAAGTGAGCCAATAAGTGGTCTTCTACTGCCCTCTGCTGGCCATTCTACTTAATAATGAAATATTTTACATGTGCTTTTGCATTCATACTTGGACACACACTAAAAATCACGTATATAACTAACTATTATAACACAATAATATTTTGTCAGTGTTCATCACCTCATTTGCACTGACACTTCACATATTTGCTAGTAATGTGGTTAATCATGCTAGAAACATTGTAAATCATAGTAAATAATACTGAAATGAGGTGTATCAAGGTAAATCATGCTAGAATCCTAATAAATCATTCTGGAACATGGTATATGATAGTAAATCATGCTAGAATCATATTAAATAATTCTAGAATGTGGCAAATCGTTGTGGGAGGAGCCTATTTTACTCAAATGGCTATAACTCAAGAAGTAAATGAGATATCTTCACCAAACTCAGTACACATGTGTATGGGTTCAATTTGAGGTCACAGTAAACAATTCTATGGAGATCGGAGCATAGGTGGCGCTATAACTGTTAAAAAGCTTTAAAACCATATATATCCCATGGCAAATTGCCTGTATTGGCTGTAAATGGTCTTTTCCATCTATTATGTCAGTGGTTACATGCTTGCTAAATAAATCTTAATAACTTTTGATGCTTTTGTGCTTAAATGCCTTAAAGGCCTTAACTGCTTGAACCCCGATAAATGCTGCTTGCAGCTTTAATTATTATTATTATTCCGCCGTAAAACGCATCGTGCAGCCCAAACCGTAAGAGCTGGAACTTTGAAACTTTGACAGATGGTAGTACAAAAATCGAGGAAAGGTTCAGAGATTATGACCCCGATTGGCCCATAGGTGGCGCTATAACAACCAAAAGCGCGAAACTGCTCATAACTCCTAGACCGTATGTCGTAGACTCAAGTGTCTTATATCATTGGAAAGCTGGACGCCTGACGAACAAAACGTATATCTCCGATTTCATTTCCGCCATGATAGATTTTCCGCCATTTTGAATTTTGTCAAAAATCTACTTTTGCGAACTAGTCCCTGGTTTTTTGCCCGATTGGAACCAAACTAGTGCAGAAATGTTCTCTGGAGACTGAAGATCAATAATTATCGAAAAAAAGTGGAAATTTCGATTCACGGTCGCTAAGGGGCGCCAAAACGTACGTTGTGGGAGGGGCCTATTTTACTAAAATGGCTATAACTCCCGATGTAAATGAGGTATCTTCACCAAACTTGGTACACATGTGTATGAGCTTACTCTGGGGTCACAGTAAAAAAATCGCGACGATTGGCCTCATGGTGGCGCTATAAAATGAAAAAAACATAAAACAGGCTATAACCACCTGACCGTTAGTCCGATTGACTTGAAAATTGGTATGCAGTGTCTTGGTCCAAGGTGCCATGTATGTCTATGAGGACATTGGCGTATCTCAAAAAACATGGCCGCCATTGGCCAACGAAGTTTGAGCACCTATTAGACAAGGTTAACGGAGGCCGATCGGAACGAAACTCAATGGGCATGTTCGGCTCATGGCCCTAAAGGTCTGTAAGAATTTTGAAAGAAATCGGCCACTAGTTGGCGCTAACGAGTTTTACGGCTCTGTAATCACGTGGTGTTACAAATATCCACACAATATGCATATCATTTGATAGATCTCCTCATCCTGAACAACTTTGCCTCAAGAACCATTGCTGTCAATCAAACTGTTCATTAATTATTCATTAATATGTTAAAAACCTACTTTTGCTAACTAGTCCTAGGTTTTTTGCCCGATCGGAACCAGACCAGTCTAGGACAATTCTCTGGACTCTCTAGATCAATAATTATCAAAAAAAAGTTGAACTTTTGCATTTGGATGGCTGTAATAGGGTAATTTATAAAATGGGCGTGTCAAAATACATTAAAAAGCCTATAAATCCTAAATAAAAACTCAGAACTTCACAAAAATTGGTCAGCATATGTGACATAACATCATTAACAAGCATGAAAAATTCTATGGAGATCGGACGATAGGTGGCGCTATAACTGTTAAAAAGCTTTAAAATCATATATTTCCTATGGTAAACTGCCTGTATTGGCTGTAAATGGTCTTTTCCATCTCTGATCATATAATTTTCATATCATAATGTTCAAAACTAGTGCAATACAATTCTCTGGACTCACTAGATCAATAATTGTCAGAAAAAGTTGAACTACTTCATTTGGATAGCTATAATAGGTTCACTTCAAAATCTGGCCTTTATCAAGTGTCCCCGAAAGCCTATATCTCTTTAATCAATGCTCAGACCTTCTTAAAAACAAGTCAGAACGTGTGAAATATCACCCTGAACAAGCATGAAAATTTTCAGACAGATCGGACAAAATTTGCCTCTATAACAGTTAAAAAGGTGAAAATGATATGAATTAATGGCATGTTAAGCCAATAAGTGGTATTTTACTGCCCCCTGCTGTTTAAAATAGTCATTTTCTCATATTGGTATTGGTATCAGCCATGGTAAATCATGATAAATGATGGTCTGTGTGTGTGTGTGTGTGTGTGTGTGTGTGTGTGTGTGTGTGTGTGTGTGTGTGTGTGTGTGTGTGTGTGTGTGTGTGTGTGTGTGTGTGTGTGTGGTACAAATATAACAAAGGTTTTATTTTCCAACATGAAAACAAACATAACAGAGTGCTAGTGCACAAACAATAACCGACAATGATAATGGATGAGAGGGGAACTTAAATACACAGATCAAGACAAGGACAACATGTGACGGTTATGATGATGAGGAGCAGGTGATGATGAGGAGGGTGATGAGGAGCAGGTGCAGGTGATGACAACAGATGGTGAATGTGATGAAGACAGAAGGTGAATGTGATGAAGGTGAATGTGACACCAATATCACTGAAACATTTGTGTGTGTGTGTGTGTGTGTGTGTGTGTGTGTGTGTGTGTGTGTGTGTGTGTGTGTGTGTGTGTGTGTGTGTGTGTGTGTGTAGCATTATTGTGTGTAGCATATGTAGCAAGTATGCATTATTGAGTTAACATGGAAACACTGGTTTGCTTTAGTGCAGAAAACTGGTCAAAATCATGAGGTTTAAAGTAAAAGTGAGCCAATAAGTGGTCTTCTACTGCCCTCTTCTGGCCATTCTACTTAATTAAATTTTTCCACATGTGCTTGCATTTATACTTGAATACACACTAAAAATCACTTATATAGCAATAACTATTATAACATAATCATATTTTGTCAGTGTTAATCACTTTATTTGCACTGACACTTCAAATAATTGCTAGTAATGTGGTAAATCATGGTAAATCATGGTTAACTATGCTGTGTGTGTGTGTGTGTGTGTGTGTGTGTGTGTGTGTGTGTGTAAGCATGCATTGAGTTAACATGGATAAACTGGTTTGCTTTAGTGCAGAAAACTGGTTTAAAGTGAAAGTGAGCCAATAAGTGGTCTTCTACTGCCCTCTGCTGGCCATTCTACTTATTAATGAAATATTTCAACATGTGCTTGCATTCATACTTGAATACACACTAAAAAAATCACTTATATAGCAATAACTATTATAACACAATCATATTTTGTCAGTGTTAACCACTTTATTTGCACTGACACTTCAAATAATTGCTAGTAATGTGATAAATCAGGCTAGAAACATGGTAAATCAAAGTAAATAATCCTAGATTGTCGTTTATCTCCTGGTAAATAATACTAGAACGTGGTATATCATGGTAAATCATGGTTAACTATGCTGTGTGTGTATGTGTGTGTGTGTAAGCATGCATTGAGTTAACATGGAAAAACTGGTTTGCTTTAGTGCAGAAAACTGGTTTAAAGTGAAAGTGAGCCAATAAGTGGTCTTCTACTGCCCTCTGCTGGCCATTCTACTTAATAATGAAATATTTTACATGTGCTTTTGCATTCATACTTGGACACACACTAAAAATCACGTATATAACTAACTATTATAACACAATAATATTTTGTCAGTGTTCATCACCTCATTTGCACTGACACTTCACATATTTGCTAGTAATGTGGTTAATCATGCTAGAAACATTGTAAATCATAGTAAATAATACTGAAATGAGGTGTATCAAGGTAAATCATGCTAGAATCCTAATAAATCATTCTGGAACATGGTATATGATAGTAAATCATGCTAGAATCATATTAAATAATTCTAGAATGTGGCAAATCGTTGTGGGAGGAGCCTATTTTACTCAAATGGCTATAACTCAAGAAGTAAATGAGATATCTTCACCAAACTCAGTACACATGTGTATGGGTTCAATTTGAGGTCACAGTAAACAATTCTATGGAGATCGGAGCATAGGTGGCGCTATAACTGTTAAAAAGCTTTAAAACCATATATATCCCATGGCAAATTGCCTGTATTGGCTGTAAATGGTCTTTTCCATCTATTATGTCAGTGGTTACATGCTTGCTAAATAAATCTTAATAACTTTTGATGCTTTTGTGCTTAAATGCCTTAAAGGCCTTAACTGCTTGAACCCCGATAAATGCTGCTTGCAGCTTTAATTATTATTATTATTATTCCGCCGTAAAACGCATCGTGCAGCCCAAACCGTAAGAGCTGGAACTTTGAAACTTTGACAGATGGTAGTACAAAAATCGAGGAAAGGTTCAGAGATTATGACCCCGATTGGCCAATAGGTGGCGCTATAACAACCAAAAGCGCGAAACTGCTCATAACTCCTAGACCGTATGTCGTAGACTCAAGTGTCTTATATCATTGGAAAGCTGGACGCCTGACGAACAAAACGTATATCTCCGATTTCATTTCCGCCATGATAGATTTTCCGCCATTTTGAATTTTGTCAAAAATCTACTTTTGCGAACTAGTCCCTGGTTTTTTGCCCGATTGGAACCAAACTAGTGCAGAAATGTTCTCTGGAGACTGAATATCAATAATTATCGAAAAAAAGTGGAAATTTCGATTCACGGTCGCTAAGGGGCGCCAAAACGTACGTTGTGGGAGGGGCCTATTTTACTAAAATGGCTATAACTCCCGATGTAAATGAGGTATCTTCACCAAACTTGGTACACATGTGTATGAGCTTACTCTGGGGTCACAGTAAAAAAATCGCGACGATTGGCCTCATGGTGGCGCTATAAAATGAAAAAAACATAAAACAGGCTATAACCACCTGACCGTTAGTCCGATTGACTTGAAAATTGGTATGCAGTGTCTTGGTCCAAGGTGCCATGTATGTGTATGAGGACATTGGCGTATCTCAAAAAACATGGCCGCCATTGGCCAACGAAGTTTGAGCACCTATTAGACAAGGTTAACGGAGGCCGATCGGAACGAAACTCAATGGGCATGTTTGGCTCATGGCCCTAAAGGTCTGTAAGAATTTTGAAAGAAATCGGCCACTAGTTGGCGCTAACGAGTTTTACGGCTCTGTAATCACGTGGTGTTACAAATATCCACACAATATGCATATCATTTGATAGATCTCCTCATCCTGAACAACTTTGCCTCAAGAACCATTGCTGTCAATCAAACTGTTCATTAATTATTCATTAATATGTTAAAAACCTACTTTTGCGAACTAGTCCTAGGTTTTTTGCCCGATCGGAACCAGACCAGTCTAGGACAATTCTCTGGACTGTCTAGATCAATAATTATCAAAAAAAAGTTGAACTTTTGCATTTGGATGGCTGTAATAGGGTAATTTATAAAATGGGCGTGTCAAAATACATTAAAAAGCCTATAAATCCTAAATAAAAACTCAGAACTTCACAAAAATTGGTCAGCATATGTGACATAACATCATTAACAAGCATGAAAAATTCTATGGAGATCGGACGATAGGTGGCGCTATAACTGTTAAAAAGCTTTAAAATCATATATTTCCTATGGTAAACTGCCTGTATTGGCTGTAAATGGTCTTTTCCATCTCTGATCATATAATTTTCATATCATAATGTTCAAAACTAGTGCAATACAATTCTCTGGACTCACTAGATCAATAATTGTCAGAAAAAGTTGAACTACTTCATTTGGATAGCTATAATAGGTTCACTTCAAAATCTGGCCTTTACCAAGTGTCCCCGAAAGCCTATATCTCTTTAATCAATGCTCAGACCTTCTTAAAAACAAGTCAGAACGTGTGAAATATCACCCTGAACAAGCATGAAAATTTTCAGACAGATCGGACAAAATTTGCCTCTATAACAGTTAAAAAGGTGAAAATGATATGAATTAATGGCATGTTAAGCCAATAAGTGGTATTTTACTGCCCCCTGCTGTTTAAAATGGTCATTTTCTCATATTGGTATTGGTATCAGCCATGGTAAATCATGATAAATGATGGTGTGTGTGTGTGTGTGTGTGTGTGTGTGTGTGTGTGTGTGTGTGTGTGTGTGTGTGTGTGTGTGTGTGTGTGTGTGTGTGTGTGTGTGTGTGTGTGTGTGTGTGTGTGTGTGGTACAAATATAACAAAGGTTTTATTTTCCAACATGAAAACAAACATAACAGAGTGCTAGTGCACAAACAATAACCGACAATGATAATGGATGAGAGGGGAACTTAAATACACAGATCAAGACAAGGACAACAGGTGACGGTTATGATGATGAGGAGCAGGTGATGATGAGGAGGGTGATGAGGAGCAGGTGCAGGTGATGACGACAGATGGTGAATGTGATGAAGACAGAAGGTGAATGTGATGAAGGTGAATGTGACACCAATATCACTGAAACATTTGTGTGTGTGTGTGTGTGTGTGTGTGTGTGTAGCATTATTGTGTGTAGCATATGTAGCAAGTATGCATTATTGAGTTAACATGGAAACACTGGTTTGCTTTAGTGCAGAAAACTGGTCAAAATCATGAGGTTTAAAGTGAAAGTGAGCCAATAAGTGGTCTTCTACTGCCCTCTGCTGGCCATTCTACTTATTAATTAAATTTTTCCACATGTGCTTGCATTTATACTTGAATACACACTAAAAATCACTTATATAGCAATAACTATTATAACACAATCATATTTTGTCAGTGTTAATCACTTTATTTGCACTGACACTTCAAATAATTGCTAGTAATGTGGTAAATCATGGTAAATCATGGTTAACTATGCTGTGTGTGTGTGTGTCTGTGTGTGTGTGTGTGTGTGTGTGTGTGTGTGTGTGTGTGTGTGTGTGTGTGTGTGTAAGCATGCATTGAGTTAACATGGATAAACTGGTTTGCTTTAGTGCAGAAAACTGGTTTAAAGTGAAAGTGAGCCAATAAGTGGTCTTCTACTGCCCTCTGCTGGCCATTCTACTTATTAATGAAATATTTCAACATGTGCTTGCATTCATACTTGAATACACACTAAAAAAATCACTTATATAGCAATAACTTTTATAACACAATCATATTTTGTCAGTGTTAATCACTTTATTTGCACTGACACTTCAAATAATTGCTAGTAATGTGATAAATCAGGCTAGAAACATGGTAAATCAAAGTAAATAATACTAGATTGTCGTTTATCTCCTGGTAAATAATACTAGAACGTGGTATATCATGGTAAATCATGGTTAACTAAACTGTGTGTGTATGTGTGTGTGTGTGTGTGTGTGTGTGTGTGTGTGTGTGTGTGTGTGTGTGTGTGTGTGTGTGTAAGCATGCATTGAGTTAACATGGAAAAACTGGTTTGCTTTAGTGCAGAAAACTGGTTTAAAGTGAAAGTGAGCCAATAAGTGGTCTTCTAGTGCCCTCTGCTGGCCATTCTACTCAATAACGAAATATTTTAAGTCAAGTCAAGTCAAGTCAAGTATATTTGTATAGCGCTTTTCACAATACAGATTGTATCAAAGCAGCTTCACAGTATTAAATTAAAATAATACAACAAGGTTTGTTTCTAGTGGAATTTATTGATAAAATCAAATTAGATATCCCCAGAATATCCCCAACTGAGCAAGCCAAAGGCAACAGTGGCAAGGAACCGAAAAACTCCATCAAGTGACCTAATAGTGTCCTAAAACTCCATCAGGTGACCCAATGGAGAAAAAAAAAACCTTGGGAGAACCCAGGCTCAGTCGGGGGCCAGTTCTCCTCTGGCGTTTATTAACTAGAGGCCGGATTGTAATTTGAACTGTAAGATTAAAAATATTATATGAATGCCTGGCTGAAGAGATGCGACTTTAATCTAGTTTTAAACTGGGAGAGCGAGTCTGAGCAACGAACAGTATCAGGAAGGCTATTCCAGAGTTTTGGAGCTTTTACATGTGCTTTTGCATTCATACTTGGACACACACTAAAAATCACGTATATAACTAACTATTATAACACAATAATATTTTGTCAGTGTTCATCACCTCATTTGCACTGACACTTCACATAATTGCTAGTAATGTGGTTAATCATGCTAGAAACATTGTAAATCATAGTAAATAATACTGAAATGAGGTGTATCAAGGTAAATCATGCTAGAATCCTAATAAATCATTCTGGAACATGGTATATGATAGTAAATCATGCTAGAATCATATTAAATAATTCTAGAATGTGGCAAATCGTTGTGGGAGGAGCCTATTTTACTCAAATGGCTATAACTCAAGAAGTAAATGAGATATCTTCACCAAACTCAGTACACATGTGTATGGGTTCAATTTGAGGTCACAGTAAACAATTTTATGGAGATCGGACCATAGGTGGCGCTATAACTGTTAAAAAGCTTTAAAACCATATATATCCCATGGCAAATTGCCTGTATTGGCTGTAAATGGTCTTTTCCATCTATTATGTCAGTGGTTACATGCTTGCTAAATAAATCTTAATAACTTTTGATGCTTTTGTGCTTAAATGCCTTAAAGGCCTTAACTGCTTGAACCCCGATAAATGCTGCTTGCAGCTTTAATTATTTTTATTATTAGGGGTTCAAGCACGAAGTGCTGAAACCCTATTGTAATTGTGCTGATTTTTATTATTATTATTATTATTATTATTATTATTATTCCGCCGTAAAACGCATCGTGCAGCCCAAACCGTAAGAGCTGGAACTTTGAAACTTTGACAGATGGTAGTACAAAAATCGAGGAAAGGTTCAGAGATTATGACCCCGATTGGCCCATAGGTGGCGCTATAACAACCAAAAGCGCGAAACTGCTCATAACTCCTAGACCGTATGTCGTAGACTCAAGTGTCTTATATCATTGGAAAGCTGGACGCCTGACGAACAAAACGTATATCTCCGATTTCATTTCCGCCATGATAGATTTTCCGCCATTTTGAATTTTGTCAAAAATCTACTTTTGCGAACTAGTCCCTGGTTTTTTGCCCGATTGGAACCAAACTAGTGCAGAAATGTTCTCTGGAGACTGAATATCAATAATTATCGAAAAAAAGTGGAAATTTCGATTCACGGTCGCTAAGGGGCGCCAAAACGTACGTTGTGGGAGGGGCCTATTTTACTAAAATGGCTATAACTCCCGATGTAAATGAGGTATCTTCACCAAACTTGGTACACATGTGTATGAGCTTACTCTGGGGTCACAGTAAAAAAATTGCGACGATTGGCCTCATGGTGGCGCTATAAAATGAAAAAAACATAAAACAGGCTATAACCACCTGACCGTTAGTCCGATTGACTTGAAAATTGGTATGCAGTGTCTTGGTCCAAGGTGCCATGTATGTCTATGAGGACATTGGCGTATCTCAAAAAACATGGCCGCCATTGGCCAACGAAGTTTGAGCACCTATTAGACAAGGTTAACGGAGGCCGATCGGAACGAAACTCAATGGGCATGTTCGGCTCATGGCCCTAAAGGTCTGTAAGAATTTTGAAAGAAATCGGCCACTAGTTGGCGCTAACGAGTTTTACGGCTCTGTAATCACGTGGTGTTACAAATATCCACACAATATGCATATCATTTGATAGATCTCCTCATCCTGAACAACTTTGCCTCAAGAACCATTGCTGTCAATCAAACTGTTCATTAATTATTCATTAATATGTTAAAAACCTACTTTTGCGAACTAGTCCTAGGTTTTTTGCCCGATCGGAACCAGACCAGTCTAGGACAATTCTCTGGACTCTCTAGATCAATAATTATCAAAAAAAAGTTGAACTTTTGCATTTGGATGGCTGTAATAGGGTAATTTATAAAATGGGCGTGTCAAAATACATTAAAAAGCCTATAAATCCTAAATAAAAACTCAGAACTTCACAAAAATTGGTCAGCATATGTGACATAACATCATTAACAAGCATGAAAAATTCTATGGAGATCGGACGATAGGTGGCGCTATAACTGTTAAAAAGCTTTAAAATCATATATTTCCTATGGTAAACTGCCTGTATTGGCTGTAAATGGTCTTTTCCATCTCTGATCATATAATTTTCATATCATAATGTTCAAAACTAGTGCAATACAATTCTCTGGACTCACTAGATCAATAATTGTCAGAAAAAGTTGAACTACTTCATTTGGATAGCTATAATAGGTTCACTTCAAAATCTGGCCTTTACCAAGTGTCCCCGAAAGCCTATATCTCTTTAATCAATGCTCAGACCTTCTTAAAAACAAGTCAGAACGTGTGAAATATCACCCTGAACAAGCATGAAAATTTTCAGACAGATCGGACAAAATTTGCCTCTATAACAGTTAAAAAGGTGAAAATGATATGAATTAATGGCATGTTAAGCCAATAAGTGGTATTTTACTGCCCCCTGCTGTTTAAAATGGTCATTTTCTCATATTGGTATTGGTATCAGCCATGGTAAATCATGATAAATTATGGTGTGTGTGTGTGTGTGTGTGTGTGTGTGTGTGTGTGTGTGTGTGTGTGTGTGTGTGTGTGGTACAAATATAACAAAGGTTTTATTTTCCAACATGAAAACAAACATAACAGAGTGCTAGTGCACAAACAATAACCGACAATGATAATGGATGAGAGGGGAACTTAAATACACAGATCAAGACAAGGACAACAGGTGACGGTTATGATGATGAGGAGCAGGTGATGATGAGGAGGGTGATGAGGAGCAGGTGCAGGTGATGACGACAGATGGTGAATGTGATGAAGACAGAAGGTGAATGTGATGAAGGTGAATGTGACACCAATATCACTGAAACATTTGTGTGTGTGTGTGTGTGTGTGTGTGTGTGTAGCATTATTGTGTGTAGCATATGTAGCAAGTATGCATTATTGAGTTAACATGGAAACACTGGTTTGCTTTAGTGCAGAAAACTGGTCAAAATCATGAGGTTTAAAGTGAAAGTGAGCCAATAAGTGGTCTTCTACTGCCCTCTGCTGGCCATTCTACTTATTAATTAAATTTTTCCACATGTGCTTGCATTTATACTTGAATACACACTAAAAATCACTCATATAGCAATAACTATTATAACACAATCATATTTTGTCAGTGTTAATCACTTTATTTGCACTGACACTTCAAATAATTGCTAGTAATGTGGTAAATCATGGTAAATCATGGTTAACTATGCTGTGTGTGTGTGTGTGTGTGTGTGTGTGTGTGTGTGTGTGTGTGTGTGTGTAAGCATGCATTGAGTTAACATGGATAAACTGGTTTGCTTTAGTGCAGAAAACTGGTTTAAAGTGAAAGTGAGCCAATAAGTGGTCTTCTACTGCCCTCTGCTGGCCATTCTACTTATTAATGAAATATTTCAACATGTGCTTGCATTCATACTTGAATACACACTAAAACAATCACTTATATAGCAATAACTATTATAACAATCATATTTTGTCAGTGTTAATCACTTTATTTGCACTGACACTTCAAATAATTGCTAGTAATGTGATAAATCAGGCTAGAAACATGGTAAATCAAAGTAAATAATACTAGATTGTCGTTTATCTCCTGGTAAATAATACTAGAACGTGGTAAATCATGGTTAACTATGCTGTGTGTGTGTGTGTGTGTGTGTGTGTGTGTGTGTGTGTGTGTGTGTGTGTGTGTGTGTGTGTGTGTAAGCATGCATTGAGTTAACATGGAAAAACTGGTTTGCTTTAGTGCAGAAAATGGTTTAAAGTGAAAGTGAGCCAATAAGTGGTCTTCTAGTGCCCTCTGCTGGCCATTCTACTTAATAATGAAATATTTTACATGTGCTTTTGCATTCATACTTGGACACACACTAAAAATCACGTATATAACTAACTATTATAACACAATAATATTTTGTCAGTGTTCATCACCTCATTTGCACTGACACTTCACATAATTGCTAGTAATGTGGTTAATCATGCTAGAAACATTGTAAATCATAGTAAATAATACTGAAATGAGGTGTATCAAGGTAAATCATGCTAGAATCCTAATAAATCATTCTGGAACATGGTATATGATAGTAAATCATGCTAGAATCATAGTAAATAATACTAGAATGTGCTAAATTGTTGTGGGAGGAGCCTATTTTACTAAAATGGCTATAACTCAAGAAGTAAATGAGATATCTTCACCAAACTCAGTACACATGTGTATGGGTTCAATTTGAGGTCACAGTAAACAATTCTATGGAGATCGGACCATAGGTGGCGCTATAACTGTTAAAAAGCTTTAAAACCATATATATCCCATGGTAAACTGCCTGTATTGGCTGTAAATGGTCTTTTCCATCTATTATGTCCGTGGTTACATGCTTGCTAAATAAATCTTAATAACTTTTGATGCTTTTGTGCTTAAATGCTTAAAAGGCTTTAACTGCTTGAACCCCGATAAATGCTGCTTGCAGCTTTAATTATTATTAGGGGTTCAAGCATGAAATGCTGAAACCCTATTGTAATTGTGCTGATTTTTATTATTATTATTATTATTATTCCGCCCTAAAACGCATCGTGCAGCCCAAACCGTAAGAGCTGGAACCTTGAAACTTGGCCAAATGGTAGTCCTCAATTTGGGGAGAACCTATCAAAATATGACCCCGATTGGCCCATAGGTGGCGCTATAATGACCAAATTTACTACATTGCTCATAACTCCTAGACAGTTTGTCCTAGAGTCTCAATTTTAGCATCACTGTGATCCCTGGATCCAGACGGACAAAATGGCTATCTCCAAATTGCTCTACGAGCAAAAAAAAATTCTATGGGCAATTTAGTGAAAAACCTACTTTTGCGAACTAGTCCTAGGTTTTTGGCCCAATCGGAACCAGACCAGTCTAGCACAGTTCTCTGGAGTCTCTAGATCAATAATTATCGGAAAAAAGTTGAACTTTTGCATTGGCCTGGCTGTAACAGGGTCATTTAGGAAAGGGGTGGGACAAAAAAACACTCAAAAGCCTATACAACCTAAGGGAAAACCCCAAACTTCACAAAAATCGATGAGCAGATGTGTCAGAACATGGTGAAGAAGCATGCCAAGTTTCGTGAAGATCGGACAATAGGTGGCGCTATAACTGTCCAAAACGTCTCTTCTTATTAGGGGTTCAAGCATGAAATGCTGAAACCCTATTGTAATTGTGCTGATTTTTATTATTATTATTATTATTATTCCGCCCTAAAACGCATCGTGCAGCCCAAACCGTAAGAGCTGGAACCTTGAAACTTGGCCAAATGGTAGTCCTCAATTTGGGGAGAACCTATCAAAATATGACCCCGATTGGCCCATAGGTGGCGCTATAATGACCAAATTTACTACATTGCTCATAACTCATAGACAGTTTGTCCTAGAGTCTCAATTTTAGCATCACTGTGATCCCTGGATCCAGACGGACAAAATGGCTATCTCCAAATTGCTCTACGAGCAAAAAAAAAATTCTATGGGCAATTTAGTGAAAAACCTACTTTTGCGAACTAGTCCTAGGTTTTTGGCCCAATCGGAACCAGACCAGTCTAGCACAGTTCTCTGGAGTCTCTAGATCAATAATTATCGGAAAAAAGTTGAACTTTTGCATTGGCCTGGCTGTAACAGGGTCATTTAGGAAAGGGGTGGGACAAAAAAACACTCAAAAGCCTATACAACCTAAGGGAAAACCCCAAACTTCACAAAAATCGATGAGCAGATGTGTCAGAACATGGTGAAGAAGCATGCCAAGTTTCGTGAAGATCGGACAATAGGTGGCGCTATAACTGTCCAAAACGTCTCTTCTTATTAGGGGTTCAAGCATGAAATGCTGAAACCCTATTGTAATTGTGCTGATTTTTATTATTATTATTATTATTATTCCGCCCTAAAACGCATCGTGCAGCCCAAACCGTAAGAGCTGGAACCTTGAAACTTGGCCAAATGGTAGTCCTCAATTTGGGGAGAACCTATCAAAATATGACCCCGATTGGCCCATAGGTGGCGCTATAATGACCAAATTTACTACATTGCTCATAACTCATAGACAGTTTGTCCTAGAGTCTCAATTTTAGCATCACTGTGATCCCTGGATCCAGACGGACAAAATGGCTATCTCCAAATTGCTCTACGAGCAAAAAAAAAATTCTATGGGCAATTTAGTGAAAAACCTACTTTTGCGAACTAGTCCTAGGTTTTTGGCCCAATCGGAACCAGACCAGTCTAGCACAGTTCTCTGGAGTCTCTAGATCAATAATTATCGGAAAAAAGTTGAACTTTTGCATTGGCCTGGCTGTAACAGGGTCATTTAGGAAAGGGGTGGGACAAAAAAACACTCAAAAGCCTATACAACCTAAGGGAAAACCCCAAACTTCACAAAAATCGATGAGCAGATGTGTCAGAACATGGTGAAGAAGCATGCCAAGTTTCGTGAAGATCGGACAATAGGTGGCGCTATAACTGTCCAAAACGTCTCTTCTTATTAGGGGTTCAAGCATGAAATGCTGAAACCCTATTGTAATTGTGCTGATTTTTATTAGGGGTTCAAGCACGAAGTGCTGAAACCCTATTGTAATTGTGCTGATTTTTATTATTATTAGGGGTTCAAGCACGAAGTGCTGAAACCCTATTGTAATTGTACTGATTTTTATTAGGGGTTCAAGCACGAAGTGCTGAAACCCTATTGTAATTGTACTGATTTTTATTATTATTATTATTATTATTATTATTATTATTATTATTTTTCTTCTGCCGTAAAACTCATCGTGCAGCCCAAACCGTAAGAGCTGGAGCTTTGAAACTTTGCCAGATGGTAGTACAAAAATCGAGGAGAGGTTCAGAGAATATGACCCCAATTGGCCCATAGGTGGCGCTATAGCAACCAAAAGCGCGAAACTGCTCATAACTCCTAGACCGTATGACGTAGACTCAAGTGTCTTATATCACTGGAAAGCTGGAAACCTGAAGGTCAAAACGTATATCTCCGATTTCATTTCCTGTATGCAAATTGTCCGCCATTTTGAATTTAGTTAAAAACCTACTTTTGCGAACTAGTCCTAGGTTTTTTGTCCAATTGGATCCAAAACAGTGCAGAAATGTTCTCTGGAGTCTGAATATCAATAATTATCGAAAAAAAGTCGAAATTTCGATTCCTGATCGCCAGGGGGTGATAAATTAATGTTGTGGGAGGAGCCTATTTTACTAAAATGGCTATAACTCGAGAATGAAATTAGATATCTTCACCAAACTTGGTGCACATGTGTATGAGTTCAATCGGGGGTCACAGTAAAAAAATCGCGACGATTGATCACTAGGTGGCGCTATAACATGAAAAAAACATGAAAACGGCTATGACCACGTGACCGTTAGTCCGATTGACTTGAAAATTGGTATGCAGTGTCTTGGTCCAAGGTGCCATGTATGTCTATGAGGACATTGGCGTATCTCGAAAAACATGGCCGCCATCGACCAATGAAATTTGAGCACCTATTAGACAAGGTTAACGGAGGCCGATCGGAACGAAACTCGATGGGCATGTTCGACTCATGGCCCTAGAGGTCTGTAAGAGTTTTGAAAGAAATCGGCCACTAGTTGGCGCTAACGAGTTTTATGGCTCTGTAATCACGTGGTGTTACACTTATCGTCACAAAATGCATATCAACTGATAGATCTGCTCATGCTGAACAACTTTGCCTCAAGAACTAATGCTGTCAATTAAACCGTTTATTAAATATTTGTAATTATGTTAAAAACCTACTTTTGCAAACTAGTCCTAGGTTTTTCGCCCGATCGAAACCAGACCAGTCTAGGACAATTCTCTGGACACTCTAGATCAATAATTATCAAAAAAAAGTTGAACTTTTGCATGTAGATGGCTGTAATAGGGTCATTTAGAAAAGGGGCGTGGCAAAAAAACACTAAAAAAGCCTATAAATCCTAAATGAAAACTCAGAACTTCACAAAAATTGGTGAGCATATGTGACATAACATCATTAACAAGCATGCCAATTTTTATGGAGATCGGACGATAGGTGGCGCTATAACTGCTAAAAAGCTTTAAAACCATATATTTCCTATGGTATTTCCTGTAAATGGTCTTTTCCATCTATTATGTCAGTAGTTACATGCTTGCTAAATAAAACTTAATCACTTTTGATGCTTTTGTGCTTAAAGGCCTTAACTGCTTGAACCCCGATAAATGCTGCTTGCAGCTTTAATTATTATTATTATTATTATTCTCGCCTAAAACGCATCGTGCAGCCCAAACCGTAAGAGCTGGAACCTTGAAACTTGGCCAAATGGTAGTCCTCAATTTGGGGAGAACCTATCAAAGTATGACCCAGATTGGCCCATAGGTGGCGCTATAGCGACCAAAAGCGCGAAACTGCTCATAACTCCTAGACCGTATGTCGTAGACTCAAGTGTCCTATATCATTGGAAAGCTGGACGCCTGAAGGTCAAAACGTATATCTCCGATTTTATTTCAGGTATGCAAATTTTTCCGCCATTTTGAATTTTGTCAAAAACCTACTTTTGCGAACTAGTCCCTGGTTTTTCGCCCGATCGGAACCAAACCAGTGCAGAAATGTTCTTTGGAGTCTGAAGATCAATAATTATCGAAAAAAAGTCGAAATTTCGATTCCTGGTCGCTAGCGGGTGATAAATTAATGTTGTGGGAGGAGCCTATTTTACTAAAATGGCTATAACTCGAAAAGGAAATGAGATATCTTCACCAAACTTGGTACACATGTGTATGAGTTCAATTTGGGGTCATAGTAAAAAAATTTCGACGATTGATCACATGGTGGCGCTATAACATGAAAAAAACATGAAAAGGGCTATGACCACGTGACCGTTTGTCCGATTGACTTGAAAATTGGTATGCAGTGTCTTGGTCCAAGGTGCCATGTATGTCTATGAGGACATTGGCGTACCTCGAAAAACATGACAGCCATCGACCAATGAAATTTGAGCACCTATTAGACAAGGTTAACGGAGGCCGATCGGAACGATACTCGATGGGCATGTTCAACTCATGGCCCTAGAGGTCTGTAAGAATTTTGAAAGAAATCGGCCACTAGTTGGCGCTAACGAGTTTTATGGCTCTGTAATCACGTGGTGTTACACTTATTGTCACAAAATGCATATCATTTGATAGATCTGCTCATGCTGAACAACTTTGCCTCAAGAACCATTGCTGTCAATCAAACCGTTCATTAAATATTCGCAATTATGTTAAAAACCTACTTTTGCGAACTAGTCCTAGGTTTTTTGCCCGATCGGAACAAAACCAGTCTAGGGTAATTCTCTGGACTCTCTAGATCAATAATTATCAAAAAAAAGTTCAACTTTAGCATTTTTCGCATGGGTATATTGGGTCATAATGAAAATGGGCGTGGCAAAATGCATTTAAAAGCCTATAAATCCTAAACGAAAACTCAGAACTTCACAAAAATTGGTGAGCATATGTACCATAACAGTCTAAACAAGCATGTAAAATTTCATGAAGATCGTACGATAGGTGGCGCTATAACTGTTAAAAAGCTTTGAAAACCATATATTTCCTATGGTAAATTGCCTGTTTTGGCTGTAAATGGTCTTTTCCATCTATTATTTCAGTGGTTAAAAGCTTTACAAATAAAACTTAATGTCTTAAATGCTTATGTGCTTAAAGGCCTTAAATGCTTGAACCCCGATAAATGCTGCTTGCAGCTTTAATTATTATTATTATTATTATTATTCCGCCCTAAAACGCATTGTGCAGCCCAAACCGTAAGAGCTGGAACCTTGAAACTTGGCCAAATGGTAGTCCTCAATTTGGGGAGAACCTATCAAAATATGACCCCGATTGGCCTATAGGTGGCGCTATAATGACCAAATTTACTAAATTGCTCATAACTCCTAGACAGTTTGTCCTAGAGTCTCAATTTTAGCATCACTGTGATCCCTGGCTCCAGACGGACAAAATGGCTATCTCCAAATCCCAATCCGAGCAAAAAAAAAAATTTGTTATGGGCAATTTTGTTGGGACAAAAAAACACTCAAAAGCCTATACAACCTAAGGGAAAACCCCAAACTTCACAAAAATCGATGAGCAGGTGTGTCAGACCATGGTGAAGAAGCATGCCAAGTTTCGTGAAGATCGGACCATAGGTGGCGCTATAACTGTCCAAAACGTCTCTTCTTATTAGGGGTTCAAGCACGAAGTGCTGAAACCCTATTGTAATTGTGCTGATTTTTATTATTATTATTATTATTATTATTATTCCGCCCTAAAACGCATTGTGCAGCCCAAACCGTAAGAGCTGGAACCTTGAAACTTGGCCAAATGGTAGTCCTCAATTTGGGGAGAACCTATCAAAATATGACCCCGATTGGCCTATAGGTGGCGCTATAATGACCAAATTTACTAAATTGCTCATAACTCCTAGACAGTTTGTCCTAGAGTCTCAATTTTAGCATCACTGTGATCCCTGGCTCCAGACGGACAAAATGGCTATCTCCAAATCCCGATCCGAGCAAAAAAAAAATTTGTTATGGGCAATTTTGTCCAAAACCTACTTTTGCGAACTAGTCCTAGGTTTTTGGCCCAATCCAGACCAGACCAGTCTAGCACAATTCTCTGGAGTCTCTAGATCAATAATTATTGAAAGAAAGTTGAACTTTTGCATTGGCCTGGCTGTAACAGGGTCATTTAGGGAAGGGGCGGGACAAAAAAACACTCAAAAGCCTATACAACCTAAGGGAAAACCCCAAACTTCACAAAAATCGATGAGCAGGTGTGTCAGACCATGGTGAAGAAGCATGGCAAGTTTCGTGAAGATCGGACCATAGGTGGCGCTATAACTGTCCAAAACGTCTCTTCTTATTAGGGGTTCAAGCACGAAGTGCTGAAACCCTATTGTAATTGTGCTGATTTTTATTATTAGGGGTTCAAGCACGAAGTGCTGAAACCCTATTGTAATTGTGCTGATTTTTATTAGGGGTTCAAGCACGAAGTGCTGAAACCCTATTGTAATTGTACTGATTTTTATTATTATTATTATTATTATTATTATTATTATTATTATTTTTCTTCTGCCGTAAAACTCATCGTGCAGCCCAAACCGTAAGAGCTGGAGCTTTGAAACTTTGCCAGATGGTAGTACAAAAATCGAGGAGAGGTTCAGAGAATATGACCCCAATTGGCCCATAGGTGGCGCTATAGCAACCAAAAGCGCGAAACTGCTCATAACTCCTAGACCGTATGACGTAGACTCAAGTGTCTTATATCACTGGAAAGCTGGAAACCTGAAGGTCAAAACGTATATCTCCGATTTCATTTCCTGTATGCAAATTGTCCGCCATTTTGAATTTAGTTAAAAACCTACTTTTGCGAACTAGTCCTAGGTTTTTTGTCCAATTGGATCCAAAACAGTGCAGAAATGTTCTCTGGAGTCTGAATATCAATAATTATCGAAAAAAAGTCGAAATTTCGATTCCTGATCGCCGGGGGGTGATAAATTAATGTTGTGGGAGGAGCCTATTTTACTAAAATGGCTATAACTCGAGAATGAAATTAGATATCTTCACCAAACTTGGTGCACATGTGTATGAGTTCAATCTGGGGTCACAGTAAAAAAATCGCGACGATTGATTACTAGGTGGCGCTATAACATGAAAAAACCATGAAAACGGCTATGACCACGTGACCGTTAGTCCGATTGACTTGAAAATTGGTATGCAGTGTCTTGGTCCAAGGTACCATGTATGTCTATGAGGACATTGGCGTATCTCGAAAAACATGGCCGCCATCGACCAATGAAATTTGAGCACCTATTAGACAAGGTTAACGGAGGCCGATCGGAACGAAACTCGATGGGCATGTTCGACTCATGGCCCTAGAGGTCTCTAAGAGTTTTGAAAGAAATCGGCCACTAGTTGGCGCTAACGAGTTTTATGGCTCTGTAATCACGTGGTGTTACACTTATCGTCACAAAATGCATATCATCTGATAGATCTGCTCATGCTGAACAACTTTGCCTCAAGAACTAATGCTGTCAATTAAACCGTTTATTAAATATTCGTAATTATGTTAAAAACCTACTTTTGCAAACTAGTCCTAGGTTTTTCGCCCGATCGAAACCAGACCAGTCTAGGACAATTCTCTGGACACTCTAGATCAATAATTATCAAAAAAAAGTTGAACTTTTGCATGTAGATGGCTGTAATAGGGTCATTTAGAAAAGGGGCATGGCAAAAAAACACTAAAAAGCCTATAAATCCTAAATGAAAACTCAGAACTTCACAAAAATTGGTGAGCATATGTGACATAACATCATTAACAAGCATGCCAATTTTTATGGAGATCGGACAATAGGTGGCGCTATAACTGCTAAAAAGCTTTAAAACCATATATTTCCTATGGTATTTCCTGTAAATGGTCTTTTCCATCTATTATGTCAGTAGTTACATGCTTGCTAAATAAAACTTAATCACTTTTGATGCTTTTGTGCTTAAAGGCCTTAACTGCTTGAACCCCGATAAATGCTGCTTGCAGCTTTAATTATTATTATTATTATTATTATTCTGCCGTAAAACGCATCGTGCAGCCCAAACCGTAAGGGCTAGAGCTTTGAAACTTTGCCATATGGTAGTACAAAAATCGAGGAGAGGTTATCAAATTATGACCCCGATTGGCCCATAGGTGGCGCTATAGCAACCAAAAGCGCGAAACTGCTCATAACTCCTAGACCGTAAGTCATAGACTCAAGTGTCTTATATCATTGGAAAGCTGGACGCCTGACGAACAAAACGTATATCTCCGATTTTATTTCCGCCATGATAGATTTTCCGCCATTTTGAATTTTGTCTAAAATCTACTTTTGCAAACTAGTCCCTGGTTTTTCGCCCGATCGGAACCAAACCAGTGCAGAATTGTTCTATGGAGTCTGAAGATCAATAATTATCGAAAAAAAGTTGAAATTTCGATTCATGGTCGCTAGGGGGTGCAAAATTAACGTTGTGGGAGGAGCCTATTTTACTAAAATGGCTATAACTCCAGAAGTAAAAGAGGTATTTTAACCAAACTTGGTACACATGTGTAAGAGGTCAATCTGAGGTCACGGTAAAAAAATCGCGGCGATTGGCCACATGGTGGCGCTATAACATGAAAAAAACATAAAACAGGCTATAACCACCTGACCGTTAGTCCGATTGACTTGAAAATTGGTATGCAGTGTCTTGGTCCAAGGTGCCATGTATGTATATGAGGACATTGGCGTATCTCAAAAAACATGGCCGCTATCGGCCAATGAAGTTTGAGCACCGATTAGACAAGGTTAACGGAGGCCGATCAGAACGAAACTCGATGGGCATGTTCGTCTTATGGCCCTAGAGGTCTGTAAGAATTTTGAAAGAAATCGGCCACTAGTTGGCGCTAACGAGTTTTATGGCTCTGTAATCACGTGGTGTTACACTCATCCACACAATATGCATATCATTTGATAGATCTGCTCATGCTGAACAACTTTGCCTCAAGAACCATTGCTGTCAATCAAACCGTTCATTAAATATTCACGAATATGTCTAAAACCTACTTTTGCGAACTAGTCCTAGGTTTTTCACCCGATCGGAACCAGACCAGTCTAGGACAATTCTCTGGACTCTCTAGATCAATAATTATCAAAAAAAAGTTGAACTTTTGCATTTGGATGGCTGTAATAGGGTCATTTATAAAATGGGCGTGGCAAAATACAGTCAAAAGCCTATAAATCATAAATGAAAATGCAGAACTTCACAAAAATTGGTCAGCATATGTGACATAACATCATTAACAAGCATGCAAAATTTTATGGAGATCGGACGATAGGTGGCGTTATAACTGTTAAAAAGCTTTAAAACCATATATTTCCTATGTAAACTGCCTGTATTGGCTGTAAATGGTCTTTTCCATCTATTATGTCCGTGATTACATGCTTGCTAAATAAATCTTAATAACTTTTGATGCTTTTGTGCTTAAATGCCTAAAAGGCTTTAACTGCTTGAACCCCGATAAATGCTGCTTGCAGCTTTAATTATTATTATTATTCCGCCCTAAAACGCATCGTGCAGCCCAAAGCGTAAGAGCTGGAACCTTGAAACTTGGCCAAATGGTAGTCCTCAATTTGGGGAGAACCTATCAAAATATGACCCCGATTGGCCCATAGGTGGCGCTATAATGACCAAATTTACTACATTGCTCATAACTCCTAGACAGTTTGTCCTAGAGTCTCGATTTTAGCATCACTGTGATCCCTGGATCCAGACGGACAAAATGGCTATCTCCAAATTGCTCTACGAGGTGGGACAAAAAAACACTCAAAAGCCTATACAACCTAAGGGAAAACCCCAAACTTCACAAAAATCGATGAGCAGATGTGTCAGAACATGGTGAAGAAGCATGCCAAGTTTCGTGAAGATCGGACAATAGGTGGCGCTATAACTGTCCAAAACGTCTCTTCTTATTAGGGGTTCAAGCATGAAATGCTGAAACCCTATTGTAATTGTGCTGATTTTTAGGGGTTCAAGCACGAAGTGCTGAAACCCTATTGTAATTGTACTGATTTTTATTATTATTATTATTCTCCCTTAAAACGCATCGTGCAGCCCAAACCGTAAATGCTGGAACCTTGAAACTTGGCCAAATGGTAGTACTCAATTTGGGGAGAACCTATCAAAGTATGACCCCGATTGCCCAGTAGGTGGCGCTATAGCAACCAAAAGCGCGAAACTGCTCATAACTCCTAGACGGTATGTCGTAGACTCAAGTGTCTTATATCATTGGAAAGCTGGACTCCTGAAGGTCAAAACGTATATCTCCGATTTCATTTTTGATATGCAAATTTTCCGCCATTTTGAATTTTGTCAAAAACCTACTTTTGCGAACTAGTCCCTGTTTTTTTGCCCGATCGGATCCAAACCAGTGCAGAAATGTTCTCTGGACTTTGAATATCAATAATTATCGAAAAAAAGTCGAAATTTCGATTCCTGGTCGCTAGGGGGTGATAAATTAATGTTGTGGGAGGAGCCTATTTTACTAAAATGGCTATAACTCGAAAAGGAAATGAGATATCTTCACCAAACTTGGTGCACATGTGTATGAGTTCAATCTGGGGTCACAGTAAAAAAATCGTGACAATTGATCACTAGGTGGCGCTATAACATGAAAAAAACATGAAAAGGGCTATAACCACCTGACCGTTAGTCCGATTGACTTGAAAATTGGTATGCAGTGTCTTGGTCCAAGGTGGCATGTATGTCTATGAGGACATTGGCTTATCTTGAAAAACATGGCCGCCATCGACCAATGAAATTTGAGCACCTATTAGACAAAGTTAATCGAGGCTGATCGGAACGAAACTCGATGGGCATGTTCGACTCATGGTCCTAGAGGTCTGTAAGAGTTTTGAAAGAAATCGGCCACTAGTTGGCGCTAACGAGTTTTATGGCTCTGTAATCACGTGGTGTTACACTTATCGTCACAAAATGCATATCATCTGATAGACCTGCTCAAGTTGAACAACTTTGCCTCAAGAACTATTGCTGTCAATTAATCCGTTTATTAAATATTTGTAATTATGTTAAAAACCTACTTTTGCAAACTAGTCCTAGGTTTTTCGTCCAATCGAAACCAGACCAGTCTAGGAAAATTCTTTGGACACTCTAGATCAATAATTATCAAAAAAAAAGTTGAACTTTTGCATGTAGATGGCTGTAATAGGGTCATTTAGAAAAGGGGCGTGGCAAAAAAACACTAAAAAGCCTATAAATCCTAAATGAAAACTCAGAACTTCACGAAAATTGGTGAGCATATGTGCCGTAATATTCTAAACAAGCATGCACAATTTCATGTAGATCGGACCATAGGTGGCGCTATAGCAACCAAAAGCGCAAAACTGCTCATAACTCCTAGACCGTATGTCGTAGACTCAAGTTTCTTATATCATTGGAAAGCTGGTCACTGAAGGTCAAAACGCATATCTCTGATTTCCTTTACGGTATGCAAATTTTCCGCCATTTTGAATTATGTCAAAAACCTACTTTTGCGAACTAGTCCCTGGTTTTGTGTCCGATCGGAACCAAACCAGTGCAGAAATGTTCTCTGGTGTCTGAATATCAATAATTATCGAAGAAAAGTTGAAATTTCTATTCCTGGTCGCTAGGGGTTGATAATTTTTTGTTGTGGGAGGAGCCTATTTTACTAAAATGGCTATAACTCGAGAAGTAAATGAGATATCTTCACCAAACTTGGTACACATGTGTATGAGTTCAGTCTGGGGTCACAGTAAAGACATCACGACAATTGAACACTAGGTGGCGCTATAACATGAAAAAAAACATGAAAAGGGCTATGACTACCTGACCGTTAGTCTGATTGACTTGAAAATTGGTATGCAGTGTCTTGGTCAAAGGTGCCATGTATGTCTATGAGGACATTGGCGTATCTCAAAAAACATGGCCGCCATCGACCAATAAAATTTGAGCACCTATTAGACAAGGTCAATGGAGGCCAATCGGAACAAAACTCGATGGGCATGTTCGAATCATGGCCTAGAGGTCTGTAAGAATTTTGAAAGAAATCAGCCACTAGTTGGCGCTAGCGAGTTTTTTGGCTTGCTAAATAAAACTTAATAACTTTTGATGCTTTTGTGCTTTAAGGCCTTAAAGGCCTTAATTGCTTGAACCCCGATAAATGCTGCTTGCAGCTTTAATTAGGGGTTCAAGCACGAAGTGCTGAAACCCTATTGTAATTGTACTGATTTTTATTAGGGGTTCAAGCACGAAGTGCTGAAACCCTATTGTAATTGTACTGATTTTTATTATTATTATTATTATTATTATTATTTTCCCCTAAAACGCATCGTGCAGACCAAACCGTAAGAGCTGGAACCTTGAAACTTGGCCAAATGGTAGTCCTCAATTTGGGGAGAACCTATCAAAGTATGACCCCGATTGGCCCATAGGTGGCGCTATAGCAACCAAAAGCGCGAAACTGCTCATAACTAGTAGACCGTATGACGTAGACTCAAGTGTCTTATATCATTGGAAAGCTGGACGCCTGACGAACAAAACGTATATCTTCGATTTCATTTCCGCCATGATAGATTTTCCGCCATTTTGAATTTTGTCAAAAACATACTTTTGCGAACTAGTCCTAGGTTTTTCGCCCGATCGGAACCAAACCAGTGCAGAAATGTTCTCTAGTGTCTGATTATCAAAAACTATCGAAAAAAAGTTGAAATTTCGACTCACGGACGGTAAGGGGCGCCAAAACGTACGTTGTGGGAGGGGCCTATTTTACTAAAATGGCTATAACTCCAGAAGTAAATGAGGTATCTTCACCAAACTTGGTACACATGTGTAAGAGGTCAATCTGAGGTCACAGTAAAAAAACCGCGGCAATTGGCCACATGGTGGCGCTATAACAAGAAAAAAACATAAAACAGGCTATAACCACCTGACCATTAGTCCGATTGACTTGAAAATTGGCATGCAGTGTCTTGGTCCAAGGTGCCATGTATGTGTATGAGGACATTGGCGTATCTCGAAAAAGATGGCCGCCATCGGCCAATGAAGTTTGAGCACCTATTAGACAAGGTTAACGGAGGCCGATCGGAACGAAACTCGATGGGCATGTTCGACTCAAGGCCATAGAGGTCTGTAACAATTTTGAAAGAAATCGGCCACTAGTTGGCGCTAACGAGTTTTACAGCTCTGTAATCACGTGGTGTTACAAATATCCACACAATATGCATATCATTTGATAGATCTCCTCATCCTGAACAACTTTGCCTCAAGGACCATTGCTGTCAATCAAACCGTTCATTAAATATTTGCAAACATGTTAAAAACCTACTTTTGCGAACTAGTCCTAGGTTTTTCGCACGATTGGAACCAGACCAGTCTAGGACAATTCTCTGGACGCTCTAGATCAAAAACTATCAAAAAAAAGTTGAACTTTTGCATTTGGATGGCTGTAATAGGGTCATTTATAAAATGGGCGTAGCAAAATACACTAAAAAGCCTATAAATCCTAAATGAAAACTCAGAACTTCACAAAAATTGGTGAGCATATGTGACATAACATCATTAACAAGCATGCCAAATTTTATGGAGATCGGACTATAGGTGGCGCTATAACTGTTAAAAAGCTTTAAAACCATATATTTCCTATGGTACATTGCCTGTATTGGCTGTAAATGGTCTTTTCCATCTATTATGTCAGTGGTTACATGCTTGCTAAATAAAACCTGATAACTTTTGATGTTTTTGTGCTTAAAAACCCTTAAAGGCCTTAATAGCTTGAACCCCGATAAATGCTGCTTGCAGCTTTAATTATTATTATTATTATTCTTCTGCCGTAAAACGCATCGTGCAGCCCAAACCGTAAGGGCTAGAGCATTGAAACTTTGCCAGATGGTAGTACAAAAATCGAGGAGAGGTTCAGAGATTATGACCCCGATTGGCCCATAGGTGGCGCTATAGCAACCAAAAGCGCGAAACTGCTCATAACTCCTAGACCGTATGTCGCAGACTCAAGTGTCTTATATCATTGGAAAGCTGGACGCCTGACGAACAAAACGTATATCTCCGATTTCATTTCCGTCATGATAGATTTTCCGCCATTTTGAATTTTGTCGAAAATCTACTTTTGCGAACTAGTCCCTGGTTTTTTGCCCGATCGGAGCCAAACCAGTGCAGAAATGTTCTCTGGAGTCTGAAGATCAATAATTATCGAAAAAATGTTGAAATTTCGATTCATGGACGCTAGGGGGCGCAAAATAATCGTTGTGGGAGGAGCCTATTTTACTAAAATGGCTATAACTTAAAAAGTAAATAAGATAGCTTCACCAAACTCGGTACACATGTGTATGGGTTCATTCTGGGGTCACAGTAAAAAAATCGCGACGATTGAACACTAGGTGGCGCTATAACATGAAAAAAACATGAAAAGGGCTATAACCACCTGACCGTTAGTCCGATTGACTTGAAAATTGGTATGCAGTGTCTTGGTCCAAGGTGCCATGTATGTCTATGAGGACATTGGCGTATCTCAAAAAACATGGCCGCCATTGGCCAATGAAGTTGAGCACCTATTAGACAAGGTTAACGGAGGCCGATCGGAACGAAACTTGATGGGCATGTTCGACTCATGGCCCTAGAGGTCTGTAAGAATTTTGAAAGAAATCGGCCACTAGTTGGCGCTAACGAGTTTTTTGGCTCTGTAATCACGTGGTGTTACACTTATCGTCACAAAAAGCATATCATTTGATATATCTGCTCATGCTGAACAACTTTGCCTCAAGAACCATTTCTGTCAATCAAACCGTTCATTAAATATTCATGAATATGTCTAAAACCTACTTTTGCGAACTAGTCCTAGGTTTTTTGCCCGATCGGAACCAGACCAGTCTAGGACAATTCTCTGGACTCTCTAGATCAATAATTATCAAAAAAAAGTTGAACTTTTGCATTTGGATGGCTGTAATAGGATCATTTATAAAATGGGCATGGAAAAATACATTAAAAAGCCTATAAATCCTAAATAAAAACCCAGAACTTCACAAAAATTGGTGAACTTATGTGACATAACATCATTAACAAGCATGCAAAATTTCATGGAGATCGGACGATAGGTGGCGCTATAACTGTTAAAAATCTTTAAAACCATATATTTCCTATGGTAAACTGCCTGTATTGACTGTAAATGGTCTTTTCCATCTCTGATCATATAATTTTCATATCATAATGTTCAAAACTAGTGCAATACAATTCTCTGGACTCACTAGATCAATAATTGTCAGAAAAAGTTGAACTACTTCATTTGGATAGCTATAATAGGGTCACTTCAAAATGTAGCCTTTACCAAGTGTCCCCGAAAGCCTATATCTCTTTAATGAATGACTCAGACCTTCTTAAAAACAAGTCAGAACATGTGAAATATCACTCTGAACATGCATGAAAATTTTCAGACAGATCAGACAAAATTTGCCTCTATAACAGTTAAAAAGGTGAAAATGATATGATTATAATGGCATGTTAAGCCAATAAGTGGTATTTTACTGCCCCCTGCTGTTTAAAATAGTCATTTTGTCATATTGTTCTATAATTTATATTTAGACTTTATAAAATCACTATTTTAACATTTACAATTACATTTAGTCAAAATCCATCTGTTAAAGTATTAGTATTGACAGTTTGATCACATCATACATTTCAAATGTCTGCATCTACAACATAATGTGTGTGTGTAGTCTTAGGTTTCTGAATAAATTCTGAATCATCTGATTAATAGCTTGCAAATACTTTGTGAAATGTTTATAGACCATTCAAATATATTTTCATAATGACATATCCCAATAGCATTGAAAAAACAACAACAACATTTGTCTTTGTGTGTGTGTGTGTGTGTGTGTGTGTGTGTGTGTGTGTGTGTGTGTGTGTGTGTCTGTGTGTGTGTGTGTGTGTGTGTGTGTGTGTGTAAACATGCATTATGGAGTTAAAATGGAAAAACTGGTTTGCTTTAGTGCAGAAAAATGGTGAAAATCAAGAAGTTTAAAGTGAAAGTGAGCCAATAAGTGGTCTTCTACTGCCCTCTGCTGGCCATTCTACTTATTAATGAAGTCTACTCATATATGCTTTTGCATTCATTAGACACTAAAAATCACTTATATAACAATAAAACACTAAAAATCACTTATATAACAATTACTATTGTAGCACAATCATATTTTGTCAGAGTTTATCACTTCATTTTTACTGATACTTCACATAATTGCTAGCAATGTGGTAAATCATGGTAAATCACACTAAAAACATGGTAAATCATAATAAATAATACTAGAATGTGGTGTATCAAGGTAAATCATACTACAATCCTGGTACATCATTCTAGAACATGGTATATCATGGTACATCATGCTAGAACAGGGTAAATCATGGTAAGCCATGATAAATCATAATAAACTATGGTAAATCATGTTAGAATGTGGTATATCATGGTAAATCATGCTAGAACATGGTAAATCATGGTAAACTATGCTAGAACAGGGTAAATCATGGTAAACTATGATAAATCATGGTAAACTATGATAAATCATGATAAACTATGGTAATCCATGCTAGAATCACAGTAAACAATGGTAAATCATACTAGAATGTAGTATATCATGGTAAATTATGCTAGAATATGGCAAATCATGCTAGAATCATAGTAAATAATACTAGAATATGCTAAATTGTTGTGGGAGGAGCCTATTTTACTAAAATGGCTATAACTCAAGAAGTAAATGAGATATCTTCACCAAACTCAGTACACATGTGTATGGGTTCAATTTGAGGTCACAGTAAACAATTCTATGGAGATCGGACCATAGGTGGCGCTATAACTGTTAAAAAGCTTTAAAACCATATATATCACATGGTAAATTGCCTGTATTGGCTGTAAATGGTCTTTTCCATCTATTATGTCAGTGGTTACATGCTTATTAAATAAATCTTAATAACTTTTGATGCTTTTGTGCTTAAATGCCTTAAAGACCTTAACTGCTTGAACCCCGATAAATGCTGCTTGCAGCTTTAATTAGGGGTTCAAGCATGAAATGCTGAAACCCTATTGTAATTGTACTGATTTTTATTATTATTATTATTATTATTATTATTATTATTATTATTTTTCTTCTGCCGTAAAACTCATCGTGCAGCCCAAACCGTAAGAGCTGGAGCTTTGAAACTTTGCCAGATGGTAGTACAAAAATCGAGGAGAGGTTCAGAGAATATGACCCCAATTGGCCCATAGGTGGCGCTATAGCAACCAAAAGCGCGAAACTGCTCATAACTCCTAGACCGTATGACGTAGACTCAAGTGTCTTATATCACTGGAAAGCTGGAAACCTGAAGGTCAAAACGTATATCTCCGATTTCATTTCCTGTATGCAAATTGTCCGCCATTTTGAATTTAGTTAAAAACCTACTTTTGCGAACTAGTCCTAGGTTTTTTGTCCAATTGGATCCAAAACAGTGCAGAAATGTTCTCTGGAGTCTGACTATCAATAATTATCGAAAAAAAGTCGAAATTTCGATTCCTGATCGCCAGGGGGTGATAAATTAATGTTGTGGGAGGAGCCTATTTTACTAAAATGGCTATAACTCGAGAATGAAATTAGATATCTTCACCAAACTTGGTGCACATGTGTAGGAGTTCAATCTGGGGTCACAGTAAAAAAATCGCGACGATTGATCACTAGGTGGCGCTATAACATGAAAAAAACATGAAAACGGCTATGACCACGTGACCGTTAGTCCGATTGACTTGAAAATTGGTATGCAGTGTCTTGGTCCAAGGTGCCATGTATGTCTATGAGGACATTGGCGTATCTCGAAAAACATGGCCGCCATCAACCAATGAAATTTGAGCACCTATTAGACAAGGTTAACGGAGGCCGATCGGAACGAAACTCGATGGGCATGTTCGACTCATGGCCCTAGAGGTCTGTAAGAGTTTTGAAAGAAATCGGCCACTAGTTGGCGCTAACGAGTTTTATGGCTCTGTAATCACATGGTGTTACACTTATCGTCACAAAATGCATATCATCTGATAGATCTGCTCATGCTGAACAACTTTGCCTCAAGAACTAATGCTGTCAATTAAACCGTTTATTAAATATTCGTAATTATGTTAAAAACCTACTTTTGCAAACTAGTCCTAGGTTTTTCGCCCGATCGAAACCAGACCAGTCTAGGACAATTCTCTGGACACTCTAGATCAATAATTATCAAAAAAAAGTTGAACTTTTGCATGTAGATGGCTGTAATAGGGTCATTTAGAAAAGGGGAGTGGCAAAAAACACTAAAAAGCCTATAAATCCTAAATGAAAACTCAGAACTTCACAAAAATTGGTGAGCATATGTGACATAACATCATTAACAAGCATGCCAATTTTTATGGAGATCGGACCATAGGTGGCGCTATAACTGCTAAAAAGCTTTAAAACCATATATTTCCTATGGTATTTCCTGTAAATGGTCTTTTCCATCTATTATGTCAGTAGTTACATGCTTGCTAAATAAAACTTAATCACTTTTGATGCTTTTGTGCTTAAAGGCCTTAACTGCTTGAACCCCGATAAATGCTGCTTGCAGCTTTAATTATTATTATTATTATTATTCTGCCGTAAAACGCATCGTGCAGCCCAAACCGTAAGGGCTAGAGCTTTGAAACTTTGCCAGATGGTAGTACAAAAATCGAGGAGAGGTTATCAAATTATGACCTCGATTGGCCCATAGGTGGCGCTATAACAACCAAAAGCGCGAAAGTGGTCATAACTCCTGGACCGTATGTCGTAGACACAAGTGTCTTATATCATTGGAAAGCTGGTCGTCTGACGAACAAAACGTATATCTCCGATTTCATTTCCGTCATGATAGATTTTCCGCCATTTTGAATTTTGTCCAAAACCTACTTTTGCGAACTAGTCCCTGGTTTTTTGCTCGATCGGAACCAAACCAGTGCAGAATTGTTCTCTGGAGACTGAAGATCAATAATTATCGAAAAAAAGTTGAAATTTCGATTCAGGGTCGCTAGGGGGCGCAAAATTAACGTTGTGGGCGGAGCCTATTTTACTAAAATGGCTATAACTCCAGAAGTAAATGAGGTATTTTCAACAAACTTGGTACACATATGTAAGAGGTCAATCTGAGGACACGGTAAAAAAATCGCGGCGATTGGCCACATGGTGGCGCTATAACATGAAAAAAACATAAAACAGGCTATAACCACCTGACCGTTAGTCCGATTGACTTGAAAATTGGTAT
This sequence comes from Scardinius erythrophthalmus, assembly GCF_964197995.2. Taxonomy (NCBI): domain Eukaryota; kingdom Metazoa; phylum Chordata; class Actinopteri; order Cypriniformes; family Leuciscidae; genus Scardinius; species Scardinius erythrophthalmus. The sequence continues at coordinate 68,515 of NW_028296410.1, forward strand.
GCAGTGTCTTGGTCCAAGGTGCCATGTATGTCTATGAGGACATTGGTGTATCTCAAAAAACATGGCCGCCATTGGCCAATGAAGTTGAGCACCTATTAGACAAGGTTAACGGAGGCCGATCGGAACGAAACTCGGTGGGCATGTTCGACTCATGGCCCTAGAGGTCTGTAAGAATTTTGAAAGAAATCGGCCACTAGTTGGCGCTAACGAGTTTTATGGCTCTGTAATCACGTGGTGTTAGATATATTGTCACAAAATGCATATCATTTGATAGATCTGCTCATGCTGAACAACTTTGCCTCTAGAACCATTGCTGTCAATCAAACCGTTCATTAAATATTCATGAATATGTTAAAAACCTACTTTTGCGAACTAGTCCCTGGTTTTTTGCCCGATCGGAACCAGACCAGTCTAGGACAATTCTATGGACTCTCTAGATCAATAATTATCAAAAAAAAGTTGAACTTTTGTATTTGTATGGCTGTAATAGGGTCATTTATAAAATGGGTGTGGCAAAATACACTCAAAAGCCTATAAATCCTAAATGAAAACTCAGAACTTCACAAAAATTGGTGAGCATATGTGTCATAACATCACAAACAAGCTTGCAAAATTTTATGGAGATTGGACAATAGTTGGCGCTATAACTGTTAAAAAGCTTTAAAACCATATATTTCCTATGGTAAACTGCCTGTATTGGCTGTAAATGGTCTTTTCCATGTCTGATCATATAATTTTCATATCATAATGTTCAAAACTAGTGCAATACAATTCTCTGGACTCACTAGATCAATAATTGTCAGAAAAAGTTGAACTACTTCATTTGGATAGCTATAATAGGTTCACTTCAAAATCTGGCCTTTACCAAGTGTCCCCGAAAGCCTATATCTCTTTAATCAATGCTCAGACCTTCTTAAAAACAAGTCAGAACGTGTGAAATATCACCCTGAACAAGCATGAAAATTTTCAGACAGATCGGACAAAATTTGCCTCTATAACAGTTAAAAAGGTGAAAATGATATGATTTAATGGCATGTTAAGCCAATAAGTGGTATTTTACTGCCCCCTGCTGTTTAAAATAGTCATTTTCTCATATTGGTATTGGTATCAGCCATGGTAAATCATGATAAATGATGGTGTGTGTGTGTGTGTGTGTGTGTGTGTGTGTGTGTGTGTGTGTGTGTGTGTGTGTGTGTGTGTGTGTGTGTGTGTGTGTGTGTGGTACAAATATAACAAAGGTTTTATTTTCCAACATGAAAACAAACATAACAGAGTGCTAGTGCACAAACAATAACCGACAATGATAATGGATGAGAGGGGAACTTAAATACACAGATCAAGACAAGGACAACAGGTGACGGTTATGATGATGAGGAGCAGGTGATGATGAGGAGGGTGATGAGGAGCAGGTGCAGGTGATGACGACAGATGGTGAATGTGATGAAGACAGAAGGTGAATGTGATGAAGGTGAATGTGACACCAATATCACTGAAACATTTGTGTGTGTGTGTGTGTGTGTGTGTGTGTGTGTGTGTGTGTGTAGCATTATTGTGTGTAGCATATGTAGCAATTATGCATTATTGAGTTAACATGGAAACACTGGTTTGCTTTAGTGCAGAAAACTGGTCAAAATCATGAGGTTTAAAGTGAAAGTGAGCCAATAAGTGGTCTTCTACTGCCCTCTGCTGGCCATTCTACTTATTAATTAAATTTTTCCACATGTGCTTGCATTTATACTTGAATACACACTAAAAATCACTTATATAGCAATAACTATTATAACACAATCATATTTTGTCAGTGTTAATCACTTTATTTGCACTGACACTTCAAATAATAGCTAGTAATGTGGTAAATCATGGTAAATCATGGTTAACTATGCTCTGTGTGTGTGTGTGTGTGTGTGTGTGTGTGTGTGTGTGTGTGTGTGTGTGTGTGTGTGTGTGTGTAAGCATGCATTGAGTTAACATGGATAAACTGGTTTGCTTTAGTGCAGAAAACTGGTTTAAAGTGAAAGTGAGCCAATAAGTGGTCTTCTACTGCCCTCTGCTGGCCATTCTACTTATTAATGAAATATTTCAACATGTGCTTGCATTCATACTTGAATACACACAAAAAAAATCACTTATATAGCAATAACTATTATAACACAATCATATTTTGTCAGTGTTAATCACTTTATTTGCACTGACACTTCAAATAATTGCTAGTAATGTGATAAATCAGGCTAGAAACATGGTAAATCAAAGTAAATAATACTAGATTGTCGTTTATCTCCTGGTAAATAATACTAGAACGTGGTATATCATGGTAAATCATGGTTAACTATGCTGTGTGTGTATGTGTGTGTGTGTGTGTGTGTGTGTATGTGTGTGTGTGTGTGTGTGTGTGTGTGTGTGTGTGTGTGTGTTTGTGTGTGTGTGTGTGTGTGTGTGTGTGTGTGTGTGTGTGTGTGTAAGCATGCATTGAGTTAACATGGAAAAACTGGTTTGCTTTAGTGCAGAAAACTGGTTTAAAGTGAAAGTGAGCCAATAAGTGGTCTTCTACTGCCCTCTGCTGGCCATTCTACTTAATAATGAAATATTTTACATGTGCTTTTGCATTCATACTTGGACACACACTAAAAATCACGTATATAACTAACTATTATAACACAATAATATTTTGTCAGTGTTCATCACCTCATTTGCACTGACACTTCACATATTTGCTAGTAATGTGGTTAATCATGCTAGAAACATTGTAAATCATAGTAAATAATACTGAAATGAGGTGTATCAAGGTAAATCATGCTAGAATCCTAATAAATCATTCTGGAACATGGTATATGATAGTAAATCATGCTAGAATCATATTAAATAATTCTAGAATGTGGCAAATCGTTGTGGGAGGAGCCTATTTTACTCAAATGGCTATAACTCAAGAAGTAAATGAGATATCTTCACCAAACTCAGTACACATGTGTATGGGTTCAATTTGAGGTCACAGTAAACAATTCTATGGAGATCGGAGCATAGGTGGCGCTATAACTGTTAAAAAGCTTTAAAACCATATATATCCCATGGCAAATTGCCTGTATTGGCTGTAAATGGTCTTTTCCATCTATTATGTCAGTGGTTACATGCTTGCTAAATAAATCTTAATAACTTTTGATGCTTTTGTGCTTAAATGCCTTAAAGGCCTTAACTGCTTGAACCCCGATAAATGCTGCTTGCAGCTTTAATTATTATTATTATTATTCTGCCGTAAAACGCATCGTGCAGCCCAAACCGTAAGAGCTGGAACTTTGAAACTTTGACAGATGGTAGTACAAAAATCGAGGAAAGGTTCAGAGATTATGACCCCGATTGGCCCATAGGTGGCGCTATAACAACCAAAAGCGCGAAACTGCTCATAACTCCTAGACCGTATGGCGTAGACTCAAGTGTCTTATATCATTGGAAAGCTGGATGCCTGACGAACAAAACGTATATCTCCGATTTTATTTCCGCCATGATAGATTTTCCGCCATTTTGAATTTTGTCAAAAATCTACTTTTGCGAACTAGTCCCTGGTTTTTTGCCCGATTGGAACCAAACTAGTGCAGAAATGTTCTCTGGAGACTGAATATCAATAATTATCGAAAAAAAGTGGAAATTTCGATTCACGGTCGCTAAGGGGCGCCAAAACGTACGTTGTGGGAGGGGCCTATTTTACTAAAATGGCTATAACTCCCGATGTAAATGAGGTATCTTCACCAAACTTGGTACACATGTGTATGAGCTTACTCTGGGGTCACAGTAAAAAAATCGCGACGATTGGCCTCATGGTGGCGCTATAAAATGAAAAAAACATAAAACAGGCTATAACCACCTGACCGTTAGTCCGATTGACTTGAAAATTGGTATGCAGTGTCTTGGTCCAAGGTGCCATGTATGTGTATGAGGACATTGGCGTATCTCAAAAAACATGGCCGCCATCGGCCAACGAAGTTTGAGCACCTATTAGACAAGGTTAACGGAGGCCGATCGGAACGAAACTCAATGGGCATGTTCGGCTCATGGCCCTAAAGGTCTGTAAGAATTTTGAAAGAAATCGGCCACTAGTTGGCGCTAACGAGTTTTACGGCTCTGTAATCACGTGGTGTTACAAATATCCACACAATATGCATATCATTTGATAGATCTCCTCATCCTGAACAACTTTGCCTCAAGAACCATTGCTGTCAATCAAACTGTTCATTAATTATTCATTAATATGTTAAAAACCTACTTTTGCGAACTAGTCCTAGGTTTTTTGCCCGATCGGAACCAGACCAGTGTAGGACAATTCTCTGGACTCTCTAGATCAATAATTATCAAAAAAAAGTTGAACTTTTGCATTTGGATGGCTGTAATAGGGTCATTTATAAAACGGGCGTGTCAAAATACATTAAAAAGCCTATAAATCCTAAATAAAAACTCAGAACTTCACAAAAATTGGTCAGCATATGTGACATAACATCATTAACAAGCATGAAAAATTCTATGGAGATCGGACGATAGTTGGCGCTATAACTGTTAAAACGCTTTAAAACCATATATTTCCTATGGTAAATTGCCTGTATTTGCTGTAAATGATGTCTTCTATCTTTTATCATATAATGTTCATATCATAATGTTCAAAACCAGTGCAGCACAATTCTCTGAACTCTCTAGATCAATAATTATCAGAAAAAAAGTTTAACTTCTTCAAAAGGTGATTTTATATGAATATAATGACATATTAAGCCAATAAGTGGTATTTTACTGCCCCCTGCTGTCATTTCATCATACTACTCCCTAATATTGTTATAAAATTCATATTTAGACTTTTTAAAATCATTATTTTAACATTTACAATCACATTTTGTCAAAACTCATCTATTGAGTATTACTATTGACAATTGTGTTACACTGAGATATGGAAATGGACGAAAGTAAATGAATGAAATGAAACGAAAGTATAACGGCATTTAAGCCACGCCCCCGAATACAAATCCATTCATAACTCGAAAACGGAAAGTCGTTGCGCGCTCAAATTTTGATGGTGAGGACCTCTCCGGGCTCTTGATCGAAACGTGTCGTCGCGGGCCTCGGGAGCGCGCCCCCCGCGCATCGCGAATCCGCGGGACCCCCGATTTTGAACGGCCATTACTCCCGACCCAGACCACCCCGAACATTGTGTGAGAGCTCGTTGGAAAGGGCGCGTCCTTGGCTAGCTTCGATTCAAATGTGGTGTTATTTGCCCTGGGCATTCCAGAGATAATAGCCCGAACAGATATGCCTTATAACAGTCATAACTCCCAGCCCCAATCGCCCAAAAACACATTGATGGTCTCATTCAACAGGGCTCCTCAAGCACTATCTATGCTCTGAGTTTCAGAATTTTTCGCCTTTTGGTTCCTGAGATATAAGTAAAAAAACAAATTCCCATTCATTCAAACACTTCAACTGTAAAATGTAAGCTATAATACCACTGTTGTCCACTAGAGGGAGCAGCAGGATTACGCATGATCTTTTAATTCGCTTCAGTATTGGAAATAAACAAATGCTTTAAGAAGCAATCTTTTTTATTATGATGTTTTTTTTATTATTATGATATTTGTATATATTTTATTTTTTTTTTATTATGATTATGAACGGTTTGATTGACATTAGTGATTCTTGAGGCAAAGTTGTTCAAGATGAGGAGATGAAGATATTTTCACAATATCACATCCTAAAAACATTGAAAACATATTTGTCTTTGTGTGTGTGTGTGTGTGTGTGTGTGTGTGTGTGTGTGTGTGTGTGTGTGTGTGTGTGTGTGTGTGTGTGTGTGGGTTTGTGTGTGTGTCTGTGTGTGTGTAAGCATGCTTAATGGAAAGAACATGAAGAAACTGCTTTGTTTTACTGGTGGATAAAAAAGTATTTCAAATGAAAGTGAGTCAATTAGTGGTCTTCTACTGCCCTCTGCAGGACATTCTACTTAATAAAATATTTTCATCTGTGCTTTTGCATTAGTTTTTGGACTATATCAAATTACTTGCATGAAAATCACCTATTATAACACAGTCATGTTTTGTCAAAGTTTATCACTTCATTTTTACTGAGCTCTCAGTTTGAACAATTCTGCCTCTCAGTGATTAATTTGAAATCTGAAAATGGTGTTATACAGAGGAGATTTGCAATTATCATTTTGTTACCTATCTTTTATTTTAAATATCTCCATCTACAACAAAATGTGTGTGCATGTGTGTGTTCAAGCATGGTTAGTGTATTAAGTATTATTGTTTAAGTATTATTGTTTTCATTTACATTTTAACCACCAGAAGAAGAACACTCATTGGTTCATTCTGCTCACTAAAATATTATTTTTAATTTTTTTTTCCATTTGAAATATTGTTTAAACTTAATAAAATCATTAAAATAACATTTCAAATCATATTTTGTCTGTTTATAAATCCCACAGACTCACATTGGCTGCAATACTAATGTTTTTGTAAAACACAGACCTGATAGTCTAATCTGTGTGTATTGTGCATATATTATTGATATTATTACTATTGCAAATCATGTTATTGTAACTCATATCTTAATAGAATATTATTTGTAATTTTAATTCTTTATTTCTTAAGTGTTTTTTTTTATGATTACTACAGATATTATCACCAAAGATATCAACTACACCTTCACTTTTAGTATTGACACGCTGCACACACAGCACAATCACACACTCACTAATGCATTCAAATAAATGTAATCTTACTGTGCTACTTTATTTGTACATGATTAGAATGAACAGAAATCTAAGACTATTTTTCTTCTTTTGTTAAAGCCATTTCAGACTCCAAGTAAGCATTATATTACTAATCATCTATTTTACAGGTGCCATACAATTGAAAACTGTATTTATCTTGGCATAGTTGAATGATAAGAGTTCTGGACATGGAACTGACATACCGTGAGCCTCAAACACCATTGTTTCCTCCTTCTTGTGTAAATCTCCTGTTTGCAAAAGACCGCTGAAAAATGAGTGAATCCCACCATAACACCGACTGTGACGTTGGAGTCAGGATCATTAATATTTATACCCCCCAAATTTGCATTTTCCAGTCCATGTTCTAGGCCAGGCAGTGTTAATGTGGACCTGCACAGCCGAATCATCAGAAGATCTGCAGGTATTGTGAAGAAGCAAGCAAGGACAATAGTGAAAATGGCAGATCATGGATATAAATGTTATGTCTGAGGCTGTGCTGTGGATTTGAGAACTTTTCATTCCCTTCCCACAAAACTGTCAACAGGCATGGTTGATGTTTACAACAGGATACCTCACCATTTTAATTCAAAGCTGTTAGTTTGCTCTTAACGGAGGCCGATCAGAACGAAACTCGATGGGCATGTTCGACTCGTGGCCCTAGAGGTCTGTAAGAATTTTGAAAAATCAGCCACTAGTTGACGCTAACAGGTTTTACGGCTATGTAATCACGTGATGCATATCATTTGATAGATCTCCTCATACTGAACAACTTTGCCTCAAGAACTACTGCTGTCAATCAATTTGTTCATTAAATACTTGCTATTATGTTAAAAACCTACTTTTGCGAACTAGTCCTAGGTTTTTCGCCCGATCGGAAATATACCAGTGCAGTACAATTCTCTGGAAGCTCTAGATTATTAATTATATAAAAAACTTTAACTTTACCCATTGGGTAGCCATAACAGGATCATTTAGAAAATGGGTATGGCAAAAAACACTCAAAAGCCTGTAAATCCTAAACAAAAACTCAGACAACTCACTAGACTGCCTTATGTGCTTAAAGACCCTAAATGCTTGAACCCCGCTAAATGCTGCTTGCAGCTTTAATTATTATTATTATTATTATTCCGCCCTAAAACGCATCGTGCAGCCCAAACCGTAAGAGCTGGAACCTTGAAACTTGGCCAAATGGTAGTCCTCAATTTGGGGAGAACCTATCAAAATATGACCCCGATTGGCCCATAGGTGGCGCTATAATGACCAAATTTACTACATTGCTCATAACTCCTAGACAGTTTGTCCTAGAGTCTCAATTTTAGCATCACTGTGATCCCTGGATCCAGACGGACAAAATGGCTATCTCCAAATTGCTCTACGAGCAAAAAAAAAATTCTATGGGCAATTTAGTGAAAAACCTACTTTTGCGAACTAGTCCTAGGTTTTTGGCCCAATCGGAACCAGACCAGTCTAGCACAGTTCTCTGGAGTCTCTAGATCAATAATTATCGGAAAAAAGTTGAACTTTTGCATTGGCCTGGCTGTAACAGGGTCATTTAGGAAAGGGGTGGGACAAAAAAACACTCAAAAGCCTATACAACCTAAGGGAAAACCCCAAACTTCACAAAAATCGATGAGCAGATGTGTCAGAACATGGTGAAGAAGCATGCCAAGTTTCGTGAAGATCGGACAATAGGTGGCGCTATAACTGTCCAAAACGTCTCTTCTTATTAGGGGTTCAAGCATGAAATGCTGAAACCCTATTGTAATTGTGCTGATTTTTATTATTATTAGGGGTTCAAGCACGAAGTGCTGAAACCCTATTGTAATTGTACTGATTTTTATTATTATTATTAGGGGTTCAAGCACGAAGTGCTGAAACCCTATTGTAATTGTGCTGATTTTTATTATTATTATTAGGGGTTCAAGCACGAAGTGCTGAAACCCTATTGTAATTGTACTGATTTTTATTATTATTATTATTATTATTATTATTAGGGGTTCAAGCACGAAGTGCTGAAACCCTATTGTAATTGTGCTGATTTTTATTATTATTATTATTATTATTATTCTGCCGTAAAACGCATCGTGCAGCCCAAACCGTAAGGGCTAGAGCTTTGAAACTTTGCCATATGGTAGTACAAAAATCGAGGAGAGGTTATCAAATTATGACCCCGATTGGCCCATAGGTGGCGCTATAGCAACCAAAAGCGCAAAACTGCTCATAACTCCTAGACCGTAAGTCATAGACTCAAGTGTCTTATATCATTGGAAAGCTGGACGCCTGACGAACAAAACGTATATCTCCGATTTTATTTCCGCCATGATAGATTTTCCGCCATTTTGAATTTTGTCAAAAATCTACTTTTGCGAACTAGTCCCTGGTTTTTTGCCCGATCGGAACCAAACCAGTGCAGAATTGTTCTCTGGAGTCTGAATATCAATAATTATCAAAAAAAAGTTGAAATTTCGATTCACGGTCGCTAGGGGGTGCAAAATTAACGTTGTGGGAGGAGCCTATTTTACTAAAATGGCTATAACTCCAGAAGTAAAAGAGGTATTTTCACCAAACTTGGTACACATGTGTAAGAGGTCAATCTGAGGTCACGGTAAAAAAATCGCGGAGATTGGCCACATGGTGGCGCTATAACATGAAAAAAACATAAAACAGGCTATAACCACCTGACCGTTAGTCCGATTGACTTGAAAATTGGTATGCAGTGTCTTGGTCCAAGGTGCCATGTATGTCTATGAGGACATTGGCGTATCTCAAAAAACATGGCCGCCATCGGCCAATGAAGTTTTAGCACCGATTAGACAAGGTTAACGGAGGCCGATCGGAACGAAACTCGATGGGCATGTTCGTCTTATGGCCCTAGAGGTCTGTAAGAATTTTGAAACAAATCGGCCACTAGTTGGCGCTAACGAGTTTTATGGCTCTGTAATCACGTGGTGTTACACTCATCCACACAATATGCATATCATTTGATAGATCTGCTCATGCTGAACAACTTTGCCTCAAGAACCATTGCTGTCAATCAAACCGTTCATTAAATATTCACGAATATGTCTAAAACCTACTTTTGCGAACTAGTCCTAGGTTTTTCACCCGATCGGAACCAGACCAGTCTAGGACAATTCTCTGGACTCTCTAGATCAATAATTATCAAAAAAAAGTTGAACTTTTGCATTTGGATGGCTGTAATAGGGTCATTTATAAAATGGGCGTGGCAAAATACAGTCAAAAGCCTATAAATCATAAATGAAAATGCAGAACTTCACAAAAATTGGTCAGCGTATGTGACATAACATCTTTAACAAGCATGCAAAATTTTATGGAGATCGGACGATAGGTGGCGCTGTAACTGTTAAAAAGCTTTAAAACCATATATTTCCTATGGTAAACTGCCTGTATTGGCTGTAAATGGTCTTTTCCATCTCTGATCATATAATTTTCATATCATAATGTTCAAAACTAGTGCAATACAATTATTTGGACTCACTAGATCAATAATTGTCAGAAAAAGTTGAACTACTTCATTTGGATAGCTATAATAGGTTCACTTCATAATGTAGCCTTTACCAAGTGTCCCCGAAAGCCTATATCTCTTTAATGAATTACTCAGACCTTCTTAAAAACAAGTCAGAACATGTGAAATATCACTCTAAACATGCATGAAAATTTTCAGACAGATCGGACAAAATTTGCCTCTATAACAGTTAAAAAGGTGAATATAATGGCATGTTAAGCCAATAAGTGGTATTTTACTGCCCCCTGCTGTTTAAAATAGGAATTTTGTCATATTGTTCTATAATTTATATTTAGACTTTATAAAATCCCTATTTTAACATTTACAATTACATTTAGTCAAAATCTATCTGTTAAAGTATTAGTACTGACAGTTTGATCACATCATATAGTTCAAATGTCTGTATCTACAACATAATGTGTGTGTGTAGTCTTAGGTTTCTGAATAAATTCTGAATCGTCTGATTAATAGCTTACAAAGACTTTGTGAAATGTTTATTGACCATTCAAATATATTTTCATAATGACATATCCCAATAGCATTGAAAAAACAACAACAACAACATTTGTCTTTGTGTGTGTGTGTGTGTGTGTGTGTGTGTGTGTGTGTGTGTGTGTGTGTGTGTAAGCATGCATTAAGTTAAAATGGTAAAACTGGTTTGCTTTTGTCACAGTTGTGTTCTGTCTGAGTATTGTTGTCTCTGATCACATGTCTTCCTTTGTTCTGTTTTCCCGCCACTCCTTGGTTTCCACGGTAACTGTCATTTAGTGCATCTGTCACACCTGTTTCCTCGTTAGTCTTGTCAGCTGTGTCTTGTTTCCCTGATCAGTTCTCCCATGTATTTAAGCCCTGAGTGTTGCCTTGTTCTTTGTCAGTTCTATGCTGTAATTAGAGTGTGTTGCTGCCTGTTCCGATATCCTGAGTTTAATTCCTATTAAACCTGCATCTTGTATGTTCATCCTTGTCTCCGCGTGCCTTCCTGCAACCATTCCGTGTTTAGCTTTAGTGGAGAAAACTGGTGAAAATAATGAAATTTAAAGTGAAACTGAGCCAATAAGTGGTCTTCTAGTGCCCTCTGCTGGCCATTCTACTTATTAATGAAGTCTTTTCACAGGTGATTTTGCGTCACTCTAGACACTTATAAAATCACTTATATAACAATAACTATTATAACAAAATCATATTTTGTCAGTGTTTATCACTTCATTTGCACTGACACTTCACGTGTTGTAAATCATGGTAAATCACGCTAGAAACATGGTAAATCATAGTAAATAAATCTAAAATGTGGTGTATCAAGGTAAATCATGCTAGAATCCTGATAAATCATTCTAGAACGTGGTATATTATGGTAAATCATGCTAGAACAGGGTAAATAATGGTAAACCATGGTAAATCATGCTAGAATGTGGTATATCATGGTAAATCATGCTAGAACATGGTAAATCAAGGTAAACTAAGATAAATTCATGGTAAACTATGCTAGAACAGGGTAAATCATGGTAAACCATGGTAAATCATGGTAAACCATGGTAAATCATGATAAACTATGGTAAATCATGCTACAGTGTGGTATATCATGGTAAATCATGCTAGAATATGGTAAATCAAGGTAAACTAAGATAAATTCATGGTCAACTATGCTAGAACAGGGTAAATCATGGTAAATCATGGTAAATCATGCTAAAACATGGTATTTTCCATCTATGATGTCAGTGGTTACCTGCTTGCTAAATAAAACTTGATGTCTTTTGATGTTTTTGTGCTTAAAGGCCTTAAAGGCCTTAACTGCTTGAACCCCGATAAATGCTGCTTGCAGCTTTAATTATTATTATTATTTTTCTTCTGCCGTAAAACTCATCGTGCAGCCCAAACCGTAAGAGCTGGAGCTTTGAAACTTTGCCAGATGGTAGTACAAAAATCGAGGAGAGGTTCAGAGAATATGACCCCAATTGGCCCATAGGTGGCGCTATAGCAACCAAAAGCGCGAAACTGCTCATAACTCCTAGACCGTATGACGTAGACTCAAGTGTCTTATATCACTGGAAAGCTGGAAACCTGAAGGTCAAAACGTATATCTCCGATTTCATTTCCTGTATGCAAATTGTCCGCCATTTTGAATTTAGTTAAAAACCTACTTTTGCGAACTAGTCCTAGGTTTTTTGTCCAATTGGATCCAAAACAGTGCAGAAATGTTCTCTGGAGTCTGAATATCAATAATTATCGAAAAAAAGTCGAAATTTCGATTCCTGATCGCCGGGGGGTGATAAATTAATGTTGTGGGAGGAGCCTATTTTACTAAAATGGCTATAACTCGAGAATGAAATTAGATATCTTCACCAAACTTGGTGCACATGTGTATGAGTTCAATCTGGGGTCACAGTAAAAAAATCGCGACGATTGATTACTAGGTGGCGCTATAACATGAAAAAAACATGAAAACGGCTATGACCACGTGACCGTTAGTCCGATTGACTTGAAAATTGGTATGCAGTGTCTTGGTCCAAGGTACCATGTATGTCTATGAGGACATTGGCGTATCTCGAAAAACATGGCCGCCATCGACCAATGAAATTTGAGCACCTATTAGACAAGGTTAACGGAGGCCGATCGGAACGAAACTCGATGGGCATGTTCGACTCATGGCCCTAGAGGTCTCTAAGAGTTTTGAAAGAAATCGGCCACTAGTTGGCGCTAACGAGTTTTATGGCTCTGTAATCACGTGGTGTTACACTTATCGTCACAAAATGCATATCATCTGATAGATCTGCTCATGCTGAACAACTTTGCCTCAAGAACTAATGCTGTCAATTAAACCGTTTATTAAATATTCGTAATTATGTTAAAAACCTACTTTTGCAAACTAGTCCTAGGTTTTTCGCCCGATCGAAACCAGACCAGTCTAGGACAATTCTCTGGACACTCTAGATCAATAATTATCAAAAAAAAGTTGAACTTTTGCATGTAGATGGCTGTAATAGGGTCATTTAGAAAAGGGGCATGGCAAAAAAACACTAAAAAGCCTATAAATCCTAAATGAAAACTCAGAACTTCACAAAAATTGGTGAGCATATGTGACATAACATCATTAACAAGCATGCCAATTTTTATGGAGATCGGACCATAGGTGGCGCTATAACTGCTAAAAAGCTTTAAAACCATATATTTCCTATGGTATTTCCTGTAAATGGTCTTTTCCATCTATTATGTCAGTAGTTACATGCTTGCTAAATAAAACTTAATCACTTTTGATGCTTTTGTGCTTAAAGGCCTTAACTGCTTGAACCCCGATAAATGCTGCTTGCAGCTTTAATTAGGGGTTCAAGCACGAAGTGCTGAAACCCTATTGTAATTGTGCTGATTTTTATTATTATTATTATTATTATTATTCTGCCGTAAAACGCATCGTGCAGCCCAAACCGTAAGGGCTAGAGCTTTGAAACTTTGCCATATGGTAGTACAAAAATCGAGGAGAGGTTATCAAATTATGACCCCGATTGGCCCATAGGTGGCGCTATAGCAACCAAAAGCGCGAAACTGCTCATAACTCCTAGACCGTAAGTCATAGACTCAAGTGTCTTATATCATTGGAAAGCTGGACGCCTGACGAACAAAACGTATATCTCCGATTTTATTTCCGCCATGATAGATTTTCCGCCATTTTGAATTTTGTCGAAAATCTACTTTTGCGAACTAGTCCCTGGTTTTTTGCCCGATCGGAACCAAACCAGTGCAGAATTGTTCTCTGGAGTCTGAATATCAATAATTATCAAAAAAAGTTGAAATTTCGATTCACGGTCGCTAGGGGGTGCAAAATTAACGTTGTGGGAGGAGCCTATTTTACTAAAATGGCTATAACTCCAGAAGTAAAAGAGGTATTTTAACCAAACCTGGTACACATGTGTAAGACGTCAATATGAGGTCACGGTAAAAAAATCGCGGCGATTGGTCACATGGTGGCGCTATAACATGAAAAAAACATAAAACAGGCTATAACCACCTGACCGTTAGTCCGATTGACTTGAAAATTGGTATGCAGTGTCTTGGTCCAAGGTGCCATGTATGTCTATGAGGACATTGGTGTATCTCAAAAAACATGGCCGCCATCGGCCAATGAAGTTTGAGCACCTATTAGACAAGGTTAACGGAGGCCTATCGGAACGAAACTCGGTGGGCATGTTCGACTCATGGCCCTAGAGGTCTGTAAGAATTTTAAAAGAAATCGGCCACTAGTTGGCGCTAACGAGTTTTATGGCTCTGTAATCACGTGGTGTTACACTTATTGTCACAAAATGCATACCATTTGATAGATCTCCTCTTGTTGAACAACTTTGCCTCAAGAACCATTGCTGTCAATCAAACCGTTCATTAAATATTCGTAATTATGTTAAAAACCTACTTTTGCGAACTAGTCCTAGGTTTTTCGCCCGATCAGAACCAAACGAGTCTAGGACAATTCTATGGACTCTCAAGATCAATAATTATCAAAAAAAAGTTGAACTTTTGCATTTTTCGCATGGGTATATTGGGTCATAAAGAAAATGGGCGTGGCAAAATGCACTCAAAAGCCTATAAATCCTAAACGAAAACTCAGAACTTCACGAAAATTGGTGAGCTTATGTGCCATAACATCATTAACAAGCATGCAAAATTTCATGGAGATCGGACTATAGATGGTGCTATAACTGTTAAAAAGCTTTAAAAAACACATATTTCCTATGGTAAATTGCCTGTATTGGCTGTAAATGGACTTTTCCATCTATTATTTCAGTGGTTAAAAGCTTTCTAAATAAATCTTAATGTCTTAAATGCTTATGTGCCTAAAGGCCTTAAATGCTTGAACCCCGATAAATGCTGCTTGCAGCTTTAATTATTATTATTATTCTGCCGTAAAACGCATCGTGCAGCCCAAACCGTAAGGGCTAGAGCTTTGAAACTTTGCCATATGGTAGTACAAAAATCGAGGAGAGGTTATCAAATTATGACCCCGATTGGCCCATAGGTGGCGCTATAGCAACCAAAAGCGCGAAACTGCTCATAACTCCTAGACCGTAAGTCATAGACTCAAGTGTCTTATATCATTGGAAAGCTGGACGCCTGACGAACAAAACGTATATCTCCGATTTTATTTCCGCCATGATAGATTTTCCGCCATTTTGAATTTTGTCGAAAATCTACTTTTGCGAACTAGTCCCTGGTTTTTTGCCCGATCGGAACCAAACCAGTACAGAAATGTTCTCTGGAGTCTGAATATCAATAATTATCAAAAAAAAGTTGAAATTTCGATTCACGGTCGCTAGGGGGTGCAAAATTAACGTTGTGGGAGGAGCCTATTTTACTAAAATGGCTATAACTCCAGAAGTAAAAGAGGTATTTTAACCAAACCTGGTACACATGTGTAAGACGTCAATATGAGGTCACGGTAAAAAAATCGCGGCGATTGGTCACATGGTGGCGCTATAACATGAAAAAAACATAAAACAGGCTATAACCACCTGACCGTTAGTCCGATTGACTTGAAAATTGGTATGCAGTGTCTTGGTCCAAGGTGCCATGTATGTCTATGAGGACATTGGTGTATCTCAAAAAACATGGCCGCCATCGGCCAATGAAGTTTGAGCACCTATTAGACAAGGTTAACGGAGGCCTATCGGAACGAAACTCGGTGGGCATGTTCGACTCATGGCCCTAGAGGTCTGTAAGAATTTTAAAAGAAATCGGCCACTAGTTGGCGCTAACGAGTTTTATGGCTCTGTAATCACGTGGTGTTACACTTATTGTCACAAAATGCATACCATTTGATAGATCTCCTCTTGTTGAACAACTTTGCCTCAAGAACCATTGCTGTCAATCAAACCGTTCATTAAATATTCGTAATTATGTTAAAAACCTACTTTTGCGAACTAGTCCTAGGTTTTTCGCCCGATCAGAACCAAACGAGTCTAGGACAATTCTATGGACTCTCAAGATCAATAATTATCAAAAAAAAGTTGAACTTTTGCATTTTTCGCATGGGTATATTGGGTCATAAAGAAAATGGGCGTGGCAAAATGCACTCAAAAGCCTATAAATCCTAAACGAAAACTCAGAACTTCACGAAAATTGGTGAGCTTATGTGCCATAACATCATTAACAAGCATGCAAAATTTCATGGAGATCGGACTATAGATGGTGCTATAACTGTTAAAAAGCTTTAAAAAACACATATTTCCTATGGTAAATTGCCTGTATTGGCTGTAAATGGACTTTTCCATCTATTATTTCAGTGGTTAAAAGCTTTCTAAATAAATCTTAATGTCTTAAATGCTTATGTGCCTAAAGGCCTTAAATGCTTGAACCCCGATAAATGCTGCTTGCAGCTTTAATTATTATTATTATTCTGCCGTAAAACGCATCGTGCAGCCCAAACCGTAAGGGCTAGAGCATTGAAACTTTGCCAGATGGTAGTACAAAAATCGAGGAGAGGTTCAGAGATTATGACCCCGATTGGCCCATAGGTGGCGCTATAGCAACCAAAAGCGCGAAACTGCTCATAACTCCTAGACCGTATGTCGCAGACTCAAGTGTCTTATATCATTGGAAAGCTGGACGCCTGACGAACAAAACGTATATCTCCGATTTCATTTCCGTTATGATAGATTTTCCGCCATTTTGAATTTTGTCGAAAATCTACTTTTGCGAACTAGTCCCTGGTTTTTTGCCCGATCGGAGCCAAACCAGTGCAGAAATGTTCTCTGGAGTCTGAAGATCAATAATTATCGAAAAAATGTTGAAATTTCGATTCATGGACGCTAGGGGGCGCAAAATAATCGTTGTGGGAGGAGCCTATTTTACTAAAATGGCTATAACTTAAAAAGTAAATAAGATAGCTTCACCAAACTCGGTACACATGTGTATGGGTTCATTCTGGGGTCACAGTAAAAAAATCGCGACGATTGAACACTAGGTGGCGCTATAACATGAAAAAAACATGAAAAGGGCTATAACCACCTGACCGTTAGTCCGATTGACTGGAAAATTGGTATGCAGTGTCTTGGTCCAAGGTGCCATGTATGTCTATGAGGACATTGGCGTAGCTCAAAAAACATGGCCGCCATTGGCCAATGAAGTTGAGCACCTATTAGACAAGGTTAACGGAGGCCGATCGGAACGAAACTCGATGGGCATGTTCGACTCATGGCCCTAGAGGTCTGTAAGAATTTTGAAAGAAATCGGCCACTAGTTGGCGCTAACGAGTTTTTTGGCTCTGTAATCACGTGGTGTTACACTTATCGTCACAAAAAGCATATCATTTGATATATCTGCTCATGCTGAACAACTTTGCCTCAAGAACCATTTCTGTCAATCAAACCGTTCATTAAATATTCATGAATATGTTTAAAACCTACTTTTGCGAACTAGTCCTAGGTTTTTTGCCCGATCGGAACCAGACCAGTCTAGGACAATTCTCTGGACTCTCTAGATCAATAATTATCAAAAAAAAGTTGAACTTTTGCATTTGGATGGCTGTAATAGGATCATTTATAAAATGGGCATGGAAAAATACATTAAAAAGCCTATAAATCCTAAATAAAAACCCAGAACTTCACAAAAATTGGTGAACTTATGTGACATAACATCATTAACAAGCATGCAAAATTTCATGGAGATCGGACGATAGGTGGCGCTATAACTGTTAAAAATCTTTAAAACCATATATTTCCTATGGTAAACTGCCTGTATTGACTGTAAATGGTCTTTTCCATCTCTGAATATATAATTTTCATATCATAATGTTCAAAACTAGTGCAATACAATTCTCTGGACTCACTAGATCAATAATTGTCAGAAAAAGTTGAACTACTTCATTTGGATAGCTATAATAGGTTCACTTCAAAATCTGGCCTTTACCAAGTGTCCCCGAAAGCCTATATCTCTTTAATCAATGCTCAGACCTTCTTAAAAACAAGTCAGAACGTGTGAAATATCACTCTGAACAAGCATGAAAATTTTCAGACAGATCGGACAAAATTTGCCTCTATAACAGTTAAAAAGGTGAAAATGATATGAATTAATGGCATGTTAAGCCAATAAGTGGTATTTTACTGCCCCCTGCTGTTTAAAATAGTCATTTTCTCATATTGGTATTGGTATCAGCCATGGTAAATCATGATAAATTATGGTGTGTGTGTGTGTGTGTGTGTGTGTGTGTGTGTGTGTGTGTGTGTGTGTGTGTGTGTGTGTGTGTGTGTGTGTGTGTGTGTGTGGTACAAATATAACAAAGGTTTTATTTTCCAACATGAAAACAAACATAACAGAGTGCTAGTGCACAAACAATAACCGACAATGATAATGGATGAGAGGGGAACTTAAATACACAGATCAAGACAAGGACAACAGGTGACGGTTATGATGATGAGGAGCAGGTGATGATGAGGAGGGTGATGAGGAGCAGGTGCAGGTGATGACGACAGATGGTGAATGTGATGAAGACAGAAGGTGAATGTGATGAAGGTGAATGTGACACCAATATCACTGAAACATTTGTGTGTGTGTGTGTGTGTGTGTGTGTGTGTGTGTGTGTGTGTGTGTGTGTGTGTGTGTGAGTGTGTGTGTAGCATTATTGTGTGTAGCATATGTAGCAAGTATGCATTATTGAGTTAACATGGAAACACTGGTTTGCTTTAGTGCAGAAAACTGGTCAAAATCATGAGGTTTAAAGTGAAAGTGAGCCAATAAGTGGTCTTCTACTGCCCTCTGCTGGCCATTCTACTTAATTAAATTTTTCCACATGTGCTTGCATTTATACTTGAATACACACTAAAAATCACTTATATAGCAATAACTATTATAACATAATCATATTTTGTCAGTGTTAATCACTTTATTTGCACTGACACTTCAAATAATTGCTAGTAATGTGGTAAATCATGGTAAATCATGGTTAACTATGCTGTGTGTGTGTGTGTGTGTGTGTGTGTGTGTGTGTGTGTGTGTGTGTGTGTGTGTGTGTGTGTGTGTGTGTGTGTGTGTGTGTGTGTGTGTGTGTGTGTGTGTGTGTGTGTGTAAGCATGCATTGAGTTAACATGGATAAACTGGTTTGCTTTAGTGCAGAAAACTGGTTTAAAGTGAAAGTGAGCCAATAAGTGGTCTTCTACTGCCCTCTGCTGGCCATTCTACTTATTAATGAAATATTTCAACATGTGCTTGCATTCATACTTGAATACACACTAAAAAAATCACTTATATAGCAATAACTATTATAACACAATCATATTTTGTCAGTGTTAACCACTTTATTTGCACTGACACTTCAAATAATTGCTAGTAATGTGATAAATCAGGCTAGAAACATGGTAAATCAAAGTAAATAATCCTAGATTGTCGTTTATCTCCTGGTAAATAATACTAGAACGTGGTATATCATGGTAAATCATGGTTAACTATGCTGTGTGTGTGTGTGTGTGTGTGTGTGTGTGTGTGTGTGTGTGTGTGTGTGTGTGTGTGTGTGTGTGTGTGTGTGTGTGTAAGTATGCATTGAGTTAACATGGAAAAACTGGTTTGCTTTAGTGCAGAAAACTGGTTTAAAGTGAAAGTGAGCCAATAAGTGGTCTTCTACTGCCCTCTGCTGGCCATTCTACTTAATAATGAAATATTTTACATGTGCTTTTGCATTCATACTTGGACACACACTAAAAATCACGTATATAACTAACTATTATAACACAATAATATTTTGTCAGTGTTCATCACCTCATTTGCACTGACACTTCACATATTTGCTAGTAATGTGGTTAATCATGCTAGAAACATTGTAAATCATAGTAAATAATACTGAAATGAGGTGTATCAAGGTAAATCATGCTAGAATCCTAATAAATCATTCTGGAACATGGTATATGATAGTAAATCATGCTAGAATCATATTAAATAATTCTAGAATGTGGCAAATCGTTGTGGGAGGAGCCTATTTTACTCAAATGGCTATAACTCAAGAAGTAAATGAGATATCTTCACCAAACTCAGTACACATGTGTATGGGTTCAATTTGAGGTCACAGTAAACAATTCTATGGAGATCGGAGCATAGGTGGCGCTATAACTGTTAAAAAGCTTTAAAACCATATATATCCCATGGCAAATTGCCTGTATTGGCTGTAAATGGTCTTTTCCATCTATTATGTCAGTGGTTACATGCTTGCTAAATAAATCTTAATAACTTTTGATGCTTTTGTGCTTAAATGCCTTAAAGGCCTTAACTGCTTGAACCCCGATAAATGCTGCTTGCAGCTTTAATTATTATTATTATTCCGCCCTAAAACGCATCGTGCAGCCCAAACCGTAAGAGCTGGAACCTTGAAACTTGGCCAAATGGTAGTCCTCAATTTGGGGAGAACCTATCAAAATATGACCCCGATTGGCCCATAGGTGGCGCTATAATGACCAAATTTACTACATTGCTCATAACTCCTAGACAGTTTGTCCTAGAGTCTCAATTTTAGCATCACTGTGATCCCTGGATCCAGACGGACAAAATGGCTATCTCCAAATTGCTCTACGAGCAAAAAAAAAATTCTATGGGCAATTTAGTGAAAAACCTACTTTTGCGAACTAGTCCTAGGTTTTTGGCCCAATCGGAACCAGACCAGTCTAGCACAGTTCTCTGGAGTCTCTAGATCAATAATTATCGGAAAAAAGTTGAACTTTTGCATTGGCCTGGCTGTAACAGGGTCATTTAGGAAAGGGGTGGGACAAAAAAACACTCAAAAGCCTATACAACCTAAGGGAAAACCCCAAACTTCACAAAAATCGATGAGCAGATGTGTCAGAACATGGTGAAGAAGCATGCCAAGTTTCGTGAAGATCGGACAATAGGTGGCGCTATAACTGTCCAAAACGTCTCTTCTTATTAGGGGTTCAAGCATGAAATGCTGAAACCCTATTGTAATTGTGCTGATTTTTATTATTATTAGGGGTTCAAGCACGAAGTGCTGAAACCCTATTGTAATTGTACTGATTTTTATTATTATTATTATTATTATTATTATTATTATTATTATTTTTCTTCTGCCGTAAAACTCATCGTGCAGCCCAAACCGTAAGAGCTGGAGCTTTGAAACTTTGCCAGATGGTAGTACAAAAATCGAGGAGAGGTTCAGAGAATATGACCCCAATTGGCCCATAGGTGGCGCTATAGCAACCAAAAGCGCGAAACTGCTCATAACTCCTAGACCGTATGACGTAGACTCAAGTGTCTTATATCACTGGAAAGCTGGAAACCTGAAGGTCAAAACGTATATCTCCGATTTCATTTCCTGTATGCAAATTGTCCGCCATTTTGAATTTAGTTAAAAACCTACTTTTGCGAACTAGTCCTAGGTTTTTTGTCCAATTGGATCCAAAACAGTGCAGAAATGTTCTCTGGAGTCTGAATATCAATAATTATCGAAAAAAAGTCGAAATTTCGATTCCTGATCGCCGGGGGGTGATAAATTAATGTTGTGGGAGGAGCCTATTTTACTAAAATGGCTATAACTCGAGAATGAAATTAGATATCTTCACCAAACTTGGTGCACATGTGTATGAGTTCAATCTGGGGTCACAGTAAAAAAATCGCGACGATTGATTACTAGGTGGCGCTATAACATGAAAAAAACATGAAAACGGCTATGACCACGTGACCGTTAGTCCGATTGACTTGAAAATTGGTATGCAGTGTCTTGGTCCAAGGTACCATGTATGTCTATGAGGACATTGGCGTATCTCGAAAAACATGGCCGCCATCGACCAATGAAATTTGAGCACCTATTAGACAAGGTTAACGGAGGCCGATCGGAACGAAACTCGATGGGCATGTTCGACTCATGGCCCTAGAGGTCTCTAAGAGTTTTGAAAGAAATCGGCCACTAGTTGGCGCTAACGAGTTTTATGGCTCTGTAATCACGTGGTGTTACACTTATCGTCACAAAATGCATATCATCTGATAGATCTGCTCATGCTGAACAACTTTGCCTCAAGAACTAATGCTGTCAATTAAACCGTTTATTAAATATTCGTAATTATGTTAAAAACCTACTTTTGCAAACTAGTCCTAGGTTTTTCGCCCGATCGAAACCAGACCAGTCTAGGACAATTCTCTGGACACTCTAGATCAATAATTATCAAAAAAAAGTTGAACTTTTGCATGTAGATGGCTGTAATAGGGTCATTTAGAAAAGGGGCATGGCAAAAAAACACTAAAAAGCCTATAAATCCTAAATGAAAACTCAGAACTTCACAAAAATTGGTGAGCATATGTGACATAACATCATTAACAAGCATGCCAATTTTTATGGAGATCGGACCATAGGTGGCGCTATAACTGCTAAAAAGCTTTAAAACCATATATTTCCTATGGTATTTCCTGTAAATGGTCTTTTCCATCTATTATGTCAGTAGTTACATGCTTGCTAAATAAAACTTAATCACTTTTGATGCTTTTGTGCTTAAAGGCCTTAACTGCTTGAACCCCGATAAATGCTGCTTGCAGCTTTAATTATTATTATTATTCCGCCCTAAAACGCATCGTGCAGCCCAAACCGTAAGAGCTGGAACCTTGAAACTTGGCCAAATGGTAGTCCTCAATTTGGGGAGAACCTATCAAAATATGACCCCGATTGGCCCATAGGTGGCGCTATAATGACCAAATTTACTACATTGCTCATAACTCCTAGACAGTTTGTCCTAGAGTCTCAATTTTAGCATCACTGTGATCCCTGGATCCAGACGGACAAAATGGCTATCTCCAAATTGCTCTACGAGCAAAAAAAAAATTCTATGGGCAATTTAGTGAAAAACCTACTTTTGCGAACTAGTCCTAGGTTTTTGGCCCAATCGGAACCAGACCAGTCTAGCACAGTTCTCTGGAGTCTCTAGATCAATAATTATCGGAAAAAAGTTGAACTTTTGCATTGGCCTGGCTGTAACAGGGTCATTTAGGAAAGGGGTGGGACAAAAAAACACTCAAAAGCCTATACAACCTAAGGGAAAACCCCAAACTTCACAAAAATCGATGAGCAGATGTGTCAGAACATGGTGAAGAAGCATGCCAAGTTTCGTGAAGATCGGACAATAGGTGGCGCTATAACTGTCCAAAACGTCTCTTCTTATTAGGGGTTCAAGCATGAAATGCTGAAACCCTATTGTAATTGTGCTGATTTTTAGGGGTTCAAGCACGAAGTGCTGAAACCCTATTGTAATTGCCCTGATTTTTAGGGGTTCAAGCACGAAGTGCTGAAACCCTATTGTAATTGTGCTGATTTTTATTAGGGGTTCAAGCACGAAGTGCTGAAACCCTATTGTAATTGTGCTGATTTTTATTATTATTATTAGGGGTTCAAGCACGAAGTGCTGAAACCCTATTGTAATTGTGCTGATTTTTATTATTATTATTATTATTATTATTCTGCCGTAAAACGCATCGTGCAGCCCAAACCGTAAGGGCTAGAGCTTTGAAACTTTGCCATATGGTAGTACAAAAATCGAGGAGAGGTTATCAAATTATGACCCCGATTGGCCCATAGGTGGCGCTATAGCAACCAAAAGCGCGAAACTGCTCATAACTCCTAGACCGTAAGTCATAGACTCAAGTGTCTTATATCATTGGAAAGCTGGACGCCTGACGAACAAAACGTATATCTCCGATTTTATTTCCGCCATGATAGATTTTCCGCCATTTTGAATTTTGTCGAAAATCTACTTTTGCGAACTAGTCCCTGGTTTTTTGCCCGATCGGAACCAAACCAGTGCAGAATTGTTCTCTGGAGTCTGAATATCAATAATTATCAAAAAAAAGTTGAAATTTCGATTCACGGTCGCTAGGGGGTGCAAAATTAACATTGTGGGAGGAGCCTATTTTACTAAAATGGCTATAACTCCAGAAGTAAAAGAGGTATTTTAACCAAACCTGGTACACATGTGTAAGATGTCAATATGAGGTCACGGTAAAAACATCGCGGCGATTGGCCACATGGTGGCGCTATAACATGAAAAAAACATAAAACAGGCTATAACCACCTGACCGTTAGTCCGATTGACTTGAAAATTGGTATGCAGTGTCTTGGTCCAAGGTGCCATGTATGTCTATGAGGACATTGGTGTATCTCAAAAAACATGGCCGCCATCGGCCAATGAAGTTTGAGCACCTATTAGACAAGGTTAACGGAGGCCTATCGGAACGAAACTCGGTGGGCATGTTCGACTCATGGCCCTAGAGGTCTGTAAGAATTTTAAAAGAAATCGGCCACTAGTTGGCGCTAACGAGTTTTATGGCTCTGTAATCACGTGGTGTTACACTTATTGTCACAAAATGCATACCATTTGATAGATCTCCTCTTGTTGAACAACTTTGCCTCAAGAACCATTGCTGTCAATCAAACTGTTCATTAAATATTCGTAATTATGTTAAAAACCTACTTTTGCGAACTAGTCCTAGGTTTTTCGCCCGATCAGAACCAAACGAGTCTAGGACAATTCTATGGACTCTCAAGATCAATAATTATCAAAAAAAAGTTGAACTTTTGCATTTTTCGCATGGGTATATTGGGTCATAAAGAAAATGGGCGTGGCAAAATGCACTCAAAAGCTTATAAATCCTAAACGAAAACTCAGAACTTCACGAAAATTGGTGAGCATATGTGCCATAATATTCTAAACAAGCATGCCAAATTTCATGTTGATCGGACCATAGGTGGCGCTATAACTGTTAAAAAGGTTTGAAAACCATATATTTCCTATGGTAAATTGCCTGTATTGGCTGTAAATGGACTTTTCCATCTATTATTTCAGTGGTTAAAAGCTTTCTAAATAAAACTTAATGTCTTAAATGCTTATGTGCTTAAAGGCCTTAAATGCTTGAACCCCGATAAATGCTGCTTGCAGCTTTAATTATTAGGGGTTCAAGCACGAAGTGCTGAAACCCTATTGTAATTGTGCTGATTTTTATTATTATTATTATTATTATTATTCTGCCGTAAAACGCATCGTGCAGCCCAAACCGTAAGAGCTGGAACTTTGAAACTTTGACAGATGGTAGTACAAAAATCGAGGAAAGGTTCAGAGATTATGACCCCGATTGGCCCATAGGTGGCGCTATAACAACCAAAAGCGCGAACCTGCTCATAACTCCTAGACCGTATGTCGTAGACTCAAGTGTCTTATATCATTGGAAAGCTGGACGCCTGACGAACAAAACGTATATCTCCGATTTCATTTCCGCCATGATAGATTTTCCGCCATTTTGAATTTTGTCAAAAATCTACTTTTGCGAACTAGTCCCTGGTTTTTTGCCCGATTGGAACCAAACTAGTGCAGAAATGTTCTCTGGAGACTGAATATCAATAATTATCGAAAAAAAGTGGAAATTTCGATTCACGGTCGCTAAGGGGCGCCAAAACGTACGTTGTGGGAGGGGCCTATTTTACTAAAATGGCTATAACTCCCGATGTAAATGAGGTATCTTCACCAAACTCGGTACACATGTGTATGAGCTTACTCTGGGGTCACAGTAAAAAAATCGCGACGATTGGCCTCATGGTGGCGCTATAAAATGAAAAAAACATAAAACAGGCTATGACCACCTGACCGTTAGTTCGATTGACTTGAAAATTGGTATGCAGTGTCTTGGTCCAAGGTGCCATGTATGTGTATGAGGACATTGGCGTATCTCAAAAAACATGGCCGCCATTGGCCAACGAAGTTTGAGCACCTATTAGACAAGGTTAACGGAGGCCGATCGGAACGAAACTCAATGGGCATGTTCGGCTCATGGCCCTAAAGGTCTGTAAGAATTTTGAAAGAAATCGGCCACTAGTTGGCGCTAACGAGTTTTACGGCTCTGTAATCACGTGGTGTTACAAATATCCACACAATATGCATATCATTTGATAGATCTCCTCATCCTGAACAACTTTGCCTCAAGAACCATTGCTGTCAATCAAACTGTTCATTAATTATTCATTAATATGTTAAAAACCTACTTTTGCGAACTAGTCCTAGGTTTTTTGCCCGATCGGAACCAGACCAGTCTAGGACAATTCTCTGGACTCTCTAGATCAATAATTATCAAAAAAAAGTTGAACTTTTGCATTTGGATGGCTGTAATAGGGTAATTTATAAAATGGGCGTGTCAAAATACATTAAAAAGCCTATAAATCCTAAATAAAAACTCAGAACTTCACAAAAATTGGTAAGCATATGTGACATAACATCATTAACAAGCATGAAAAATTCTATGGAGATCGGACGATAGGTGGCGCTATAACTGTTAAAAAGCTTTAAAATCATATATTTCCTATGGTAAACTGCCTGTATTGGCTGTAAATGGTCTTTTCCATCTCTGATCATATAATTTTCATATCATAATGTTCAAAACTAGTGCAATACAATTCTCTGGACTCACTAGATCAATAATTGTCAGAAAAAGTTGAACTACTTCATTTGGATAGCTATAATAGGTTCACTTCAAAATCTGGCCTTTACCAAGTGTCCCCGAAAGCCTATATCTCTTTAATCAATGCTCAGACCTTCTTAAAAACAAGTCAGAACGTGTGAAATATCACCCTGAACAAGCATGAAAATTTTCAGACAGATCGGACAAAATTTGCCTCTATAACAGTTAAAAAGGTGAAAATGATATGAATTAATGGCATGTTAAGCCAATAAGTGGTATTTTACTGCCCCCTGCTGTTTAAAATAGTCATTTTCTCATATTGGTATTGGTATCAGCCATGGTAAATCATGATAAATGATGGTGTGTGTGTGTGTGTGTGTGTGTGTGTGTGTGTGTGTGTGTGTGTGTGTGTGTGTGTGTGTGTGTGTGTGTGTGTGGTACAAATATAACAAAGGTTTTATTTTCCAACATGAAAACAAACATAACAGAGTGCTAGTGCACAAACAATAACCGACAATGATAATGGATGAGAGGGGAACTTAAATACACAGATCAAGACAAGGACAACAGGTGACGGTTATGATGATGAGGAGCAGGTGATGACGAGGAGGGTGATGAGGAGCAGGTGCAGGTGATGACGACAGATGGTGAATGTGATGAAGACAAAAGGTGAATGTGATGAAGGTGAATGTGACACCAATATCACTGAAACATTTGTGTGTGTGTGTGTGTGTGTGTGTGTGTGTGTGTGTGTGTGTGTGTGTGTAGCATTATTGTGTGTAGCATATGTAGCAAGTATGCATTATTGAGTTAACATGGAAACACTGGTTTGCTTTAGTGCAGAAAACTGGTCAAAATCATGAGGTTTAAAGTGAAAGTGAGCCAATAAGTGGTCTTCTACTGCCCTCTGCTGGCCATTCTACTTATTAATTAAATTTTTCCACATGTGCTTGCATTTATACTTGAATACACACTAAAAATCACTTATATAGCAATAACTATTATAACATAATCATATTTTGTCAGTGTTAATCACTTTATTTGCACTGACACTTCAAATAATTGCTAGTAATGTGGTAAATCATGGTAAATCATGGTTAACTATGCTGTGTGTGTGTGTGTGTGTGTGTGTGTGTGTAAGCATGCATTGAGTTAACATGGATAAACTGGTTTGCTTTAGTGCAGAAAACTGGTTTAAAGTGAAAGTGAGCCAATAAGTGGTCTTCTACTGCCCTCTGCTGGCCATTCTACTTATTAATTAAATTTTTCCACATGTGCTTGCATTTATACTTGAATACACACTAAAAATCACTTATATAGCAATAACTATTATAACATAATCATATTTTGTCAGTGTTAATCACTTTATTTGCACTGACACTTCAAATAATTGCTAGTAATGTGGTAAATCATGGTAAATCATGGTTAACTATGCTGTGTGTGTGTGTGTGTGTGTGTGTGTGTAAGCATGCATTGAGTTAACATGGATAAACTGGTTTGCTTTAGTGCAGAAAACTGGTTTAAAGTGAAAGTGAGCCAATAAGTGGTCTTCTACTGCCCTCTGCTGGCCATTCTACTTATTAATGAAATATTTCAACATGTGCTTGCATTCATACTTGAATACACACTAAAAAAATCACTTATATAGCAATAACTATTATAACACAATCATATTTTGTCAGTGTTAACCACTTTATTTGCACTGACACTTCAAATAATTGCTAGTAATGTGATAAATCAGGCTAGAAACATGGTAAATCAAAGTAAATAATCCTAGATTGTCGTTTATCTCCTGGTAAATAATACTAGAACGTGGTATATCATGGTAAATCATGGTTAACTATGCTGTGTGTGTGTGTGTGTGTGTGTGTGTGTGTGTGTGTGTGTGTGTGTGTGTGTGTGTGTGTGTGTGTGTGTGTGTTTGTGTGTGTGTGTTTGTGTGTGTGTGTGTGTGTGTGTGTGTGTGTGTGTGTGTGTGTGTGTGTGTGTGTGTGTGTGTGTGTAAGCATGCATTGAGTTAACATGGAAAAACTGGTTTGCTTTAGTGCAGAAAACTGGTTTAAAGTGAAAGTGAGCCAATAAGTGGTCTTCTACTGCCCTCTGCTGGCCATTCTACTTAATAATGAAATATTTTACATGTGCTTTTGCATTCATACTTGGACACACACTAAAAATCACGTATATAACTAACTATTATAACACAATAATATTTTGTTAGTGTTCATCACCTCATTTGCACTGACACTTCACATATTTGCTAGTAATGTGGTTAATCATGCTAGAAACATTGTAAATCATAGTAAATAATACTGAAATGAGGTGTATCAAGGTAAATCATGCTAGAATCCTAATAAATCATTCTGGAACATGGTATATGATAGTAAATCATGCTAGAATCATATTAAATAATTCTAGAATGTGGCAAATCGTTGTGGGAGGAGCCTATTTTACTCAAATGGCTATAACTCAAGAAGTAAATGAGATATCTTCACCAAACTCAGTACACATGTGTATGGGTTCAATTTGAGGTCACAGTAAACAATTCTATGGAGATCGGAGCATAGGTGGCGCTATAACTGTTAAAAAGCTTTAAAACCATATATATCCCATGGCAAATTGCCTGTATTGGCTGTAAATGGTCTTTTCCATCTATTATGTCAGTGGTTACATGCTTGCTAAATCAATCTTAATAACTTTTGATGCTTTTGTGCTTAAATGCCTTAAAGGCCTTAACTGCTTGAACCCCGATAAATGCTGCTTGCAGCTTTAATTAGGGGTTCAAGCACGAAGTGCTGAAACCCTATTGTAATTGTGCTGATTTTTATTATTATTATTATTATTATTATTCTGCCGTAAAACGCATCGTGCAGCCCAAACCGTAAGGGCTAGAGCTTTGAAACTTTGCCATATGGTAGTACAAAAATCGAGGAGAGGTTATCAAATTATGACCCCGATTGGCCCATAGGTGGCGCTATAGCAACCAAAAGCGCGAAACTGCTCATAACTCCTAGACCGTAAGTCATAGACTCAAGTGTCTTATATCATTGGAAAGCTGGACGCCTGACGAACAAAACGTATATCTCCGATTTTATTTCCGCCATGATAGATTTTCCGCCATTTTGAATTTTGTCGAAAATCTACTTTTGCGAACTAGTCCCTGGTTTTTTGCCCGATCGGAACCAAACCAGTGCAGAATTGTTCTCTGGAGTCTGAATATCAATAATTATCAAAAAAAAGTTGAAATTTCGATTCACGGTCGCTAGGGGGTGCAAAATTAACGTTGTGGGAGGAGCCTATTTTACTAAAATGGCTATAACTCCAGAAGTAAAAGAGGTATTTTAACCAAACCTGGTACACATGTGTAAGACGTCAATATGAGGTCACGGTAAAAAAATCGCGGCGATT
The DNA here is from genome assembly GCF_964197995.2 of Scardinius erythrophthalmus. Lineage (NCBI taxonomy): Eukaryota > Metazoa > Chordata > Actinopteri > Cypriniformes > Leuciscidae > Scardinius > Scardinius erythrophthalmus. The sequence continues at coordinate 98,592 of NW_028296410.1, forward strand.
GGTCACATGGTGGCGCTATAACATGAAAAAAACATAAAACAGGCTATAACCACCTGACCGTTAGTCCGATTGACTTGAAAATTGGTATGCAGTGTCTTGGTCCAAGGTGCCATGTATGTCTATGAGGACATTGGTGTATCTCAAAAAACATGGCCGCCATCGGCCAATGAAGTTTGAGCACCTATTAGACAAGGTTAACGGAGGCCTATCGGAACGAAACTCGGTGGGCATGTTCGACTCATGGCCCTAGAGGTCTGTAAGAATTTTAAAAGAAATCGGCCACTAGTTGGCGCTAACGAGTTTTATGGCTCTGTAATCACGTGGTGTTACACTTATTGTCACAAAATGCATACCATTTGATAGATCTCCTCTTGTTGAACAACTTTGCCTCAAGAACCATTGCTGTCAATCAAACCGTTCATTAAATATTCGTAATTATGTTAAAAACCTACTTTTGCGAACTAGTCCTAGGTTTTTCGCCCGATCAGAACCAAACGAGTCTAGGACAATTCTATGGACTCTCAAGATCAATAATTATCAAAAAAAAGTTGAACTTTTGCATTTTTCGCATGGGTATATTGGGTCATAAAGAAAATGGGCGTGGCAAAATGCACTCAAAAGCCTATAAATCCTAAACGAAAACTCAGAACTTCACGAAAATTGGTGAGCTTATGTGCCATAACATCATTAACAAGCATGCAAAATTTCATGGAGATCGGACTATAGATGGTGCTATAACTGTTAAAAAGCTTTAAAAAACACATATTTCCTATGGTAAATTGCCTGTATTGGCTGTAAATGGACTTTTCCATCTATTATTTCAGTGGTTAAAAGCTTTCTAAATAAATCTTAATGTCTTAAATGCTTATGTGCCTAAAGGCCTTAAATGCTTGAACCCCGATAAATGCTGCTTGCAGCTTTAATTATTATTATTATTCTGCCGTAAAACGCATCGTGCAGCCCAAACCGTAAGGGCTAGAGCTTTGAAACTTTGCCATATGGTAGTACAAAAATCGAGGAGAGGTTATCAAATTATGACCCCGATTGGCCCATAGGTGGCGCTATAGCAACCAAAAGCGCGAAACTGCTCATAACTCCTAGACCGTAAGTCATAGACTCAAGTGTCTTATATCATTGGAAAGCTGGACGCCTGACGAACAAAACGTATATCTCCGATTTTATTTCCGCCATGATAGATTTTCCGCCATTTTGAATTTTGTCGAAAATCTACTTTTGCGAACTAGTCCCTGGTTTTTTGCCCGATCGGAACCAAACCAGTGCAGAATTGTTCTCTGGAGTCTGAATATCAATAATTATCAAAAAAAAGTTGAAATTTCGATTCACGGTCGCTAGGGGGTGCAAAATTAACATTGTGGGAGGAGCCTATTTTACTAAAATGGCTATAACTCCAGAAGTAAAAGAGGTATTTTAACCAAACCTGGTACACATGTGTAAGATGTCAATATGAGGTCACGGTAAAAAAATCGCGGCGATTGGCCACATGGTGGCGCTATAACATGAAAAAAACATAAAACAGGCTATAACCACCTGACCGTTAGTCCGATTGACTTGAAAATTGGTATGCAGTGTCTTGGTCCAAGGTGCCATGTATGTCTATGAGGACATTGGTGTATCTCAAAAAACATGGCCGCCATCGGCCAATGAAGTTTGAGCATCTATTAGACAAGGTTAACGGAGGCCTATCGGAACGAAACTCGGTGGGCATGTTCGACTCATGGCCCTAGAGGTCTGTAAGAATTTTAAAAGAAATCGGCCACTAGTTGGCGCTAACGAGTTTTATGGCTCTGTAATCACGTGGTGTTACACTTATTGTCACAAAATGCATACCATTTGATAGATCTCCTCTTGTTGAACAACTTTGCCTCAAGAACCATTGCTGTCAATCAAACCGTTCATTAAATATTCGTAATTATGTTAAAAACCTACTTTTGCGAACTAGTCCTAGGTTTTTCGCCCGATCAGAACCAAACGAGTCTAGGACAATTCTATGGACTCTCAAGATCAATAATTATCAAAAAAAAGTTGAACTTTTGCATTTTTCGCATGGGTATATTGGGTCATAAAGAAAATGGGCGTGGCAAAATGCACTCAAAAGCCTATAAATCCTAAACGAAAACTCAGAACTTCACGAAAATTGGTGAGCTTATGTGCCATAACATCATTAACAAGCATGCAAAATTTCATGGAGATCGGACTATAGATGGTGCTATAACTGTTAAAAAGCTTTAAAAAACACATATTTCCTATGGTAAATTGCCTGTATTGGCTGTAAATGGACTTTTCCATCTATTATTTCAGTGGTTAAAAGCTTTCTAAATAAATCTTAATGTCTTAAATGCTTATGTGCTTAAAGGCCTTAAATGCTTGAACCCCGATAAATGCTGCTTG